>NW_020884875.1:25645092-25826355 GCF_003945725.1 Corapipo altera | reverse complement strand
TATTCTTATTCTTATTCTTATTCTTATTCTTATTCTTATTCTTATTCTTATTCTTATTCTTATTCTTATTCTTATTCTGATTCTGATTCTTATTCTTATTCTTATTCTTATTCTTATTCTTATTCTTATTCTTATTCTGCTGGTCAGAGTATTCACTGTCTGATCCTTGCATTGCCCAGCTGAAGGTCCCTTCATCAGGATCACAGAAATTGATCTCAGTCTTTCTGTGTCTCAAAGGTCTCTGACCTCTTTCTGGAACCTCTGCATTAACTGCGTGGACAGTCTTCTTACTAGGTTTCTTCCCTCTTAATTCTCATGCCCGGGCTTCAAGTTTATAGGTAGATTCACCATCCCACTTCTTCATGTCTTCCCCTTAGTCACGCAGAAAAAACCATAGCTCACCACGTGGCCTGCTCTTGGGGTTTCCTTTCCTTCTGAGTGGGGCAGGAGGAAATCGAGACAGATCTCTTGGGCTGTCTCTGCAGTGGGTCTCACATTCAGGGCACTCATAAGGCCTTTCCATCCCCTCCCCAGGGTGGGTGCGCCATTGGTAGAGATTGGAGCTGTTTCTGAAATCGAACTTGCTGGACCATGGGAGTGAGGAGGCTTCCATACCTTCTGCTATACTCCGTATTCAGGCAGACATCATGTCCGTGGTTGGTTCATTCATCCTTGCATGATATATTGTTATCAGGCAGTTAACATATGATGCAGGGGCACCTTGAATTACTTTTCTCCACATGGGTAGCATGCAAGGGACATTCTCTGGATTTAGGAAGTGGTGTTTGCCTGTGTCACAATAAATGATTTCTAGCATGGCCAATTCCCGCAGGTCCTGGATGTCTTCTTCTGCAGTAGTCCACCTTCTTGGAGAGCTCATTAGATCTTCTTTAAATGGGTACCTTTCTCTCACACTGAAGAGGAGTCAGAGCCAAAGACTGCTAACAAAAGTCTCCCTTCCAATTTCCTGTTCAATTTCATGATCTCTGGCAATAGATCCTAGATGCTGTGCTTCATGACCTTCTAACAGGTGACTACTAGCCCCATTGTCCCAGCGTCAGAGCAACCAGGTAAGAATTCAGTAACCGGGCTGGTAAGTCCTGAAGTTCTGATAGGCTCAGGGATCAGGTAACTTTGCTTTCCTGTCTCATTTTCTCTCTGATTCTGTCACGTGGAAGCGCTCCCTCTCCTTCTGATGAATCACTGGCTATTTGTCCTGCCTCCCCTTCTTCTCTTGAAGGCACGTAGGAGGTAGACCCTTCTCCTTCTTCCTCCCTTACTAATTACGGAGGTGGGCCTGTAGGTCCTGTAGATCTCCCTACCCTTGTCTTCCTTTTCACTACAGGGGCAATAGTGACTTCAGATGTTGTATTTTGAGTCTCTGCCTCAGTTATAGTCTTTTTAGCATATTGAACCGCACCTTGATAAGCACAGGCCAGGTCCCTGTACAGGGCAAGAAGTTGCTGGTTTCGATCAGGGTAGGCAAGGCATCCTTCCATTAAACGATGTGTCAGTTTGTTGGCGTTGAATACTTGTTCTGATGTGAAGTCCCAAGCAACAGGGGGTGTTAGACACGCTAAGAACCTACCTAAATTCATTCACATTCCTTGCCACCCAGGAACTGGCCCCTTTAGAGAACATCCCAGTAAATTCTCTCTCAAAGTTGGTTTTGTCCTAACACAAGGTAACAAAAACACTACCTTCCCCACTTCCCATAATATTTTAAGAGCATTGTTTATAAACAGTAACATAGCCAGATAACTCAGGTAAGGATTAGTAAGGATCATGGGCACCTTCATTACAAGACCCTCTATGTCAAAATTAAGAAGGGGAAAAAAATTGATTTTATCCCCTTCTAGGTCTTTTAAGGGGTAAGTTTCACATCCTATCAAAACTGTTAGCAAAATTACAGGGATAACCACTAAAGCTGGGCAAATTGCCATATTTTTATTATATGTTCTCAGGTTAGCAAAACAAACAGATAAGTGAGACAGTTGTTTATGTAAACAATCTTCCCTTGGCAGTCTTCCCGGGGTTTCGGCACCAATTTTGTAGCTGTTTATTTTGACTGAACGCCAGGTGTCCCCTCCAAAGGGGAGATGAAAGAAAAAAAAACGTAAAACCCAGGGTTTACCAAGAAAGACAGTTTATATCTACACAGAGAAAAAGGAAAGGAACTAGTAATGCTACAAACACACAGGCAAAGGAAGTTAACAGTGAAATTCTACCTCTCCCAAGAAGTGGCATCTCAGAGAGGCGTAGCTGTCTACAGGCCATCCCAGAAGAAGAAGAAGGGCTGAGCTACCTCTCCCTCCCCTTTTATAGCTGGGCTGACGTAACATGATATGGAATACCTTCCTGTTCCTCCTAGGAAAAGGAAATGTTATTTGACTACACAAACCCATTACAGGCAGACTGTAATAGCTTCAGCCTGACAGGTCAAAGCCAATGTATCATGCTTCTTTATATCTACCTCTAGGAAAAAAAATAATAAAAATCCCAACAAAACACCACTATGCCCAAGAACTGATTTTATCTGCCTGTGTCCTTCAAGTATTTAAGCCATATTTCATCCTGGGATTATATTAACCTAGTTCATTAGGATATGGTTCACCAATAAAATGCTTTATAAAAGGAAAAGTCAAATATGTAATTTACAGTGCAAGTGTATGTACTTGCATTGGTCAAGACAAGGACAATGATCTATTTACAGAAGCAAAGATAAACAAATATTTTGCTTAAAAATAGCAGATACAAGGCTCTGCTTACTCAAAGTCACACAAATCTTCTTGTTTATTTTATTACTTACTCATATAAGTAATATAAGTGGCCTTAGGAATTACCTGGATAAATTACCTAATAGTCAAGAACTACATTTCCGCTCTCCACTTATAGACATACTAGGTATTCCCATTTGCCAAATATAGCGGTAATAAAGCCAATCTTATGGGGTCATGGCAAATATTTACCCACATAGACCCTTTCAGTGCTATACCGGGCAGTTACCTAATGTAGTTAGCAGCTATAGCTATAGCTGCTATATATAGCTATAGCAGCTATATATAGCTTTCTCCTCACTCTGGCAGGATGTCACAAGTTATTGGGTGCAAAACATGATTTTTAAAAGAACCTCTGATCCTTTCTGCCAGCCAAATCTGGCCAATAGCGAGTCATCCTTGCAGAGTATGGCCTTGCTCCTCAATCCTACAAATATCAGGACAGCTTTCTTCTCCTTGTTAAACATTTTACAAAGGAACTGGCCTAGAAAACACACATGCATACCCATTATATATTTGATGTCTAAGCACAAACATGTATGTAACTGTATCTTCTGCGGATTCCAGTGCTTTGCATTTAAGAAATGATGCCTGTATTTCTTTCCAAATGCCCTACATATATGAGATAATTTCTCAATACCAGGATGTGTTTAAAGAAAAAAAAATTAAGGAGCATCATAAATCATTCTGCAAACACCCCAGCTCTATTCATAGTCATACATATGTTGCCAGTAATACAGATAAATATAGAGTCATAGAAACACACACACAGACTTTGAGAAAATATGCCTCTAGACAGAAACATATTGTGCATATGCAAATAACTGTCTGGCACTGAAGCTTTGCCCTTTAGCATTCACTTAACTGTATCTCTTTCCTATGCCTTCTCCCTCTCGTTTTTCCATCTGTTTATTTTTTCAAACCTTCACTTAAGAATATAGTATAACTTCTCAAAAATCAAGACATACGGTCCTGCAAATACTGCCAGGTATAACAAACAATATTGCTTGTGGGAAGTAAAAAAAATATAGAGAAGGATACATACAAATTTTCCAACAAAGATTACAGGAAATGGGTTTTATCCACTCCGTCCCATTCCTGGTTACATTTCAGGTCTGGCTGCTATATTTTAAAAAAGCTGTATAATCCAGACCTTGTGATCAGCTTCCTTAATTTCTTTCCCTAAATGACATGTCTGGCAAAGGCAGACTGGCTTCTCAGATGTCTGGATTACACTGTAGCTATGGAAACAGGTGTTAAAGTGCTATGAATTTCAAGTTACACTGATATTCTGCACATCACGTTCTGTACTGATGACAGGTTATTTTACATGCTGACCAATACAACAGCATCAGTCTTACTGATTTATAGGAGACCATCAGGTAGGAGAGTCTTCATGACGAACCTGGGAAGCTTTCCCCAGGTTTTACACTCAGTGTGTTTCTGTGTACATGCAGGCTAAGACACACAGGTGAAGGAGCAGTACCTGCTACTACATCCTTTCCAAAGTCTTCAGGACAAGAGTTGCAGATGCCTGAAGTTGAAGTGTATTGATTTTTCCCATATAATAAGTATTTACCTTTTTCTTCTCTTTATCAAAGAAACCAGCTTGTAGTCCATGCTCACATGGAGAGCTAACTCAGAGCTGAAGCCCTGCAGTAGTTTCCTTGGGTTTGCATGAGAGCTATAGAAAACACCAAAGGTTGGGATGGGGGGAGGGGGACATAAACAAATAAATACCTTTTGCTTCGGTACAAAATTGTCTGTGCAGTGATAGCCCTCTCTACCTTCTGCTGCGACTTCTGTAGAAGCTGCAGCATCATGAGGGTCCAGGCTGGAGCCTACCACCACTTTCCATTGCCCTACAGAGAATTCAACTCAAACAAGCAGCATATTACACTACTACTACCCTTCTCCATCACAGATGGTGAAGTCAGAAAATAGTTTCTGTGTTATTTTGCACAGATGAATAGTCAGAAAATCAAAGTGTTTCAAAGAAACATTCCTGGTCTTCCCCAGGCTTGATCTCACTGTCTTTTATTTTGATACACCCACATTACCTTCTATCTCACAAGCCTGATGTTTTGGTGAGAGATTTATGCTCTCCATGTGTACAGACATTCCCCAAGCAGCTCAACATCTACTTCCTCCTTTGCACCATGCGGACAGTCCAGTCGCTCCCAAACCTGCCTCTACTAGTAACAGGGTATTTTTTAATTTTCTGGTATTTATTATCTTTTTGGTATCTCTTATTCATAGATGATGAAGTTAGATTTGGTATCAGACTGTATTTTTCTTCCTCAAAGTTTTGCAAACTGAAAAGCTTTTTTTTCTTGAAGGAACTGGTAAACCTCTTAAACTAAGATTATATTGAAAATGTACGCTATACTTGGCATAGAAAGTGATCTTGTCAAATTCAGTGTTAGATTAAGCACATTAGAAGTAAGGTAATATAATGTGTGGCTCAAACTGCCACACATGCTAACTACAATACCAATGTAGTTGGTAATTACTGTGAGCTACAGTCTGAAATCCCTTATCCATATTCTGCGAAGCTATGAATTTCAGTACTGCTTCATGGCAATTCTGACTTCACATTGCTTTTGTGCAACACATGCCTGAACATCTCAGTTCTTTATTTTACATAAATATATATGAAACAGCATAGAGGTAGGTGTCTTGTAAGATGATTACTTCCATATGGAGAATTGAAATAGGGCCAAAGACTTTTGTAAAAGACTTTCATTTCATTCTATTAAATGCAAACATTTTCAGGCATTAGAGGTTTGGAAATTATTTCAGAGTAGAGTAAAAGATCTCTGCATGCTAATCGAGAACTTCAAAGTTATTTAGTTCTCTGAATAAAAAATTCCATATATGAAAAGTAGAAAGGAACATTTTCAAGATTTTTAAATATATGCACTGGGAAGTCAAAGTTAAGGTGAGGATAGTCATCATATATCTCCCTCTAGTTTCAAGAAGGATAAAGTATCAGGTAAAAACAGAATGAGAGGAAAGGAACTTGGTCCCTCTTGCTCATGTAGGCAACATCATTCAAACAAATCACAGGCATAATTATTGAATTTCAACACTGTTTATGTTCACATTTGCATGATTAAATGAGAGGTGTTTGAAGGCTTTTCTTGTTTTCCCTCCCTTTCAAACCTGCTCCGGTTTCACACCAACTGAGGCATCCACATTAGTATAACATAAATAGTATGCAAGCCATATTTACCCCACTAACTAAAACTGAACTAGTGAAACACAAGTTTTCAGTAGTCACAATCTTGTCTGGTGACACCTGCAAACTCTATAGGCTAATAATACTGCTTTTTCTCAGTTATTCAGATTTTTAAAAGCATTACTCACTTGACACAGCAGGGTCTGCTTTGAAAACTGTGGTTTAAACATGTTTCAAAATGGCTTTTTGTAGTCTCTTTGCTAACTCATGCTTTCTTCTTCCGAAGACCCCCCATGACAAGTGTTATCCCATGCAGGAATGTCCTGGGAAGATGTCCTAAGGTGTTCTCATTGGACCTTGTTAACGCCTTCCTGTGATTGGGTGTTCCTGTAAGCCCCTTGAGACTTCTAATTGGTTACTCTGTGAATCCTCCTAAGCCTATAAATGTAACCCCCCCAACAATAAACTCCCTCTTGCCTCCTCTCCACGCCGGTGTGCTGTCTCTGTGCCTGCCATGGGACCACGTGGGTGGAGAGAGGGGAGAGCACCTCTCCCTTCCAGCCTCAGGACCTGAAGAAACCCCTGGCACTGGAGTCCCCCCCCCATCCACTTAAGCCATCAGAAATGGTTCCTCAGATGGAAATGGAACTAGAACTGGGCCGCCCCACACCTTGGGGGGAAAGAGATTCAGATTTTCCCTATCCAAGGCCTTAAGAGCCGATATTTCAAAGGATTTTTATGTGCAGACAAAGAATCTTAGATCGACTGCCTCTATGGCAACTGAAGTCTTAAAAAGCATTCGTTTCTTCTAAACATAATTCATACATATGGCACTTTTTGCACCATTATATCAAATCAAGTCCTTCCCTAAGGAAAACCTGATTCTGTTACATCCAGTCAAAATAACTACACACACGACACATGGTTTGCTCCAATAATTCCCCATTAATCAACCTGCATTGGTTTTATATGTGCAGGTCCCAAAGGTTAATGAATGGATCATTAAATCTACTGTGCAATCAGTCCTCTAGAGTATGCCCATTTTTTGCCACATCACTTGTTTAAGCAAGCATTCTACTTAATGGCAAAGGCAGAAATTAAAAACTCAGAAGCAGATGATGCCAAAAAAGATCGTTTTTTTAAAAAATCTTCTCTACAAGTATTTGGCAAAAAGATGCAGAGGGTGAAGCAAAAAAAGTCAGGAAAGAATGATTTTGAAAACTAAATATCATAAACAGGTTTAACTCTAAAAGATAAAAAACAACAAACAAATAAACCACACAAAAAATGAACCCACTGAGTTACTTGATCTCCCTCAAACGCTCACACTCATTCCCTATAGAAAACTAGAGATACCTGTCTGGGATGTAAGAGATGTAACACACGCACACAAAGTGTTAAGTATGCCTGACTCTTGCACAGAAAACGTCACCGTTCCCATGTCCCAGCTGGTATCTTTAAATAGTTAACATTATTTATGCTGTACATAGTGTTAATGTCCTTCAGTTGCTCTGTTTTCAAGGATGGAAAAGCAGTTGCTAAGCATTTCTAAATGACAGTCCCAGGGTTCATTAAAAATATGGCAAACATTTGCTAAGCTCATTAAGTGCAATTTTTGTGCGTGTGTGTATCAGATTCCCCCTCTGCATGTTGTGCGTGACCAAACATCTATTAACCCTAATCCCATTGATGAGTCTGATACATTCAAACCAGCAATTAGGCAAAACAAAAGGGATATTTATGGAGAGACTCATAAGTGGGCTTTCATATTGGTCTAAACTGTTGCAAAATGACAGTTTAATTCCCTTCTGTTAATCCCCACCTACTAGAGTACTCCCTTTATTTGATTATAGGTTGTCAGATTTAGAGATTCTGATTGAATCAAAATTCGAAGTAAACCAGAAATACACAATAATTACACTTGCTAGGCACTGCTGCCTACTGTACAAGCAGAGTAAATGCAACAAAAATTTAAATAAAATTCAAAGAAAAAAGGATTTCAGGAATCAACTACTTATAAACATAAATGTATATATTTCCTCCATTTAAATAAAGGGAAAAAATAATTTCTGTTTTCCAGTAGAATAACATGTTTTGATATGATTGCCTTCTAAACAGAATTTTTCTAGAACCAAGAGCATTTCTCCACAGCCGCAGGGGAGACATCTCACCCTTCTTAAATGGAATGGCCTTTCTATCACACAGGCATGCCCTTCTCACACACCTTTTCCACCACTGTGAAGCACAGATATTATTGTGAGCTCTGCAAAATATTTGCAGTATAGATTTTCAAGCAGAGAGTCCTGTATGGAAAAGCCCAGAAATATTTGTTAACAAAATATCTCCCTGTTTATTAAGTAGTGCTTACAACACTAAGTTGTTAGTAACTACAGGCTTGTCAGTAACATTTAACAGTGCAAATTTATGTACTGTTCCATAAAGCACCAACTGGGCTAATGTGAGTTAGTAAGGAGGGAACATAATTTTTGCTGTCACAAGCTAATATTATGAAATTTCCACAGCACAGTGACAGTGCTTTGAAAGTGAAAACTTCTGAGATTTACATAGAATAAAACAAACAAACAAACAACACAAAAAAGACTCATTCACTAGCTTTTTCTAAAACATTTCCTCAAGAAAAAGTTTCCTTTCTGTTGGAGGTATTTTTCTGTAAGTCAAAAATATTATGGCTCAATTTCATGCCTACAAAAAGAAAGATCATTTACTATGTGAAGTCATTTACAAATAATTTTCTCTAATTCTCCAGGAATCCCACTTCGTACTAATCAAAGGCTTCTAAAAAGTGATCAAACAGACAACCTTCAGAAGGAAACACTCAACTCAGCAAAGATTTTTAATTAATTATTCTAAGTCTTATTAAATGAGGAGAAAAGCAGCTCCTCATTTCAGAAGAACTGTAATAATTATCTAAAGAGAAAATATTTGTGTGTGTTTATAAATACAGAGATGTTGTCAGTCATTTTAAATTGCATTTTAAAATAAATATTTTTTCCTCAAAATCTTCAATGAAAAAAAGATGCTCTAGAATATGCTTCTTCTTTAAGATTTAATGTTATAAAGTAGTCCTTTCAGCATACTAGTTTGTGCTACTGACCTAAATCTTCTGTTTAGTTATTCAAGAGATGTCTAACAGATAAACACTACCTGAAATTTCTGTTACCCACTCTATACTGTCATACCCAGAGATTTTTCTCCTCTGTGATGGTGACATTTCGGTGATTCCAGCAAATCACCTGTACAGAGACACCTTCCACATAAGTTATCAAATTCTCTTTACCTCAATAAAAACAGTGTATCACAAATCTATCATCATATTTTCAGTAAATATGACAAAACTTTACTAAATAACAAAGGTAGTGGAAAGGTCTGCAGTGCAAAGGGATTCTCTGTGCCGAAGTGTGTATGTTTGGATATATTTCAGCTTTTAAAAAATTCTAGCTTCATATTGACCCCCTGCATAACTCAACAGGAAAGGAAACAAATCATCATGGATTTTTTAATAACCTAAAATCAATAAGATGCAGTGAGCATTAGTGCTTCAACAGTTACTGCATTAAAAAGTAGTTGTGGCGAAAGAGCGTGTGCATTTATAGGGACTTAAGATGAAACACTGATAAGTAAACCGATGATTAAAAGCAAAAGCAGAAAACCTTTATATCTTAGATTTTTTAAAACACAAAATTATATTTTCCCTTAATTGTGCATTTTTATTAATAATTTTCTCACTATTCCTTGACAAAGAGTTTAAAAAACAGATCTGTGAGCTTTGTCTTGTCAGATACTATATAGAAGCACATTGTACATTTTACAGAATGGAGAGCAAACCTGAAGCCATTTAGGTCTGAAGATGATGAAGCTCATGCGATTTTCTGTTCTTGCAATAGTATGTGCTACTGCTTCAAATCCACTACTCAGAACATTTTTTCTTTGACATAACTCCCAGCATAGAAGAGACTCTTACCACTCCTGAGAAAAAGAAGTGCCAAGGACGATCAAGATCTAGAAGGCCATGAAGGTAACTCTACTGGTACTTCTGGTTTAATTCTTCTTGAGTTTTAAAACAAAACTGGAACAAGAAACTTCACCATGTATGCTTTACCATTCTTTACCAATTCTCTATGCTGTATTTTACGTTAAATAGATATTTCAAGCCAAGATAGGTTGTTTACTAAGTGGATTACTACAAGGTAATAGAAGCATGTACAAGCAAAGTCATGTCAGAATACTTCAAATTATAGTTTAAATGTCTTCAATTTGCAAGCTTAACTAGTCTTAAGCACTGCCTTTCCCTTTTTTTTTTTTTTTATGACTTGGAAGAGTTGGGCAAAAATGAAAGCCCTCAGTCATATAAAACTACCTGAAAGCGAAGTTAAATAACAACATCTGTATATGTTTAAACAGGTACATATTTTCAACTGGTTACCTGTGCAACTAAGGTCTGAGTTAGTAGGGACCAAGAAGCAATCAAAGTTTCCAAATACTACACACTTCAGCAGTCAGAAAAGGACTTATGAGATTTTAAAAGCAGAAATGAGAGAATGCAAACTATTGTTTTGTGAAGAACTTTCTTTTCAACTTACTCTTTGCACATGAGCAAAATTTTCTGGTAAGAAAAATGAAAAACAGATTCTGCATCCATCTTTACCTTCTGCAAAAAGAATACGGATCTGAGAACATCACATAGCCAATATAGTAATTAACTATCTCACTTTCTGGATGTAATAAATAATGAATTGGCCTAAATTAACTTACCACAAGATTATCCCACAAGGAGATTAGACATACAAACAAATGCAAGAGAAAAAAAAAGGGTAAACTGTTTTTCCTAATTTTCACTTCCTCTTCCTAAAATGTATCTTAAAAATAAACTTGGTAGGATGTGAAAGATTTTGTGGTTTTATTAATATAATAAATAAACCACATGACCCAGTTGCTAGGATTTCCAACAACCAAATCTGTTTATTAGAAGCGAACATCGCCTTTTATATGTCTTCAGACAACATGTGATTCACCTAGCCAACCACCATGGGACTTACCACTGCCCATGTGTGTTAGAGTGTATTTTGGGAACTACTTCTCCCAGGATGCCTTACCCAGCATCCCTGAAACACATTCCCCACATCTCCCCTGACTTTATTATTAAGACTAATCATATAACATGCAAATAATAAAACAGTACATTTTTAACCTTGTAAAACCTTTAACAATTACCACAGTATCACAGTGACCCAGGTCACTGCTTACTTTGGTTCTTCAACAAACTTACTTATTTATTAGAATTGTTCTCTTCAACCTTTTGAACCTGCTTAATACTTGAAACTTTACTTTCCTAAGGAGTATAGTGTAACTGGGATAAACACCTTTATTGATCTGAGGGTTTTTGACGGGGGGAAGAGCTGTAACCCCCCTTATGCAAGACCCAGAAAGGATCACTCTGCACGGAGTCACAGTGTGATACAGAATGAACGTTTATTAAACATGGATGCCAGCTTTCATAGGGAGGGCAGGGACTTTTCTGGAATAAAGGATGGAGTATTCCAAGAGTGGCAAATCACAGTAACAAGGGCTGGAACTGTCTGAACCTGGACAAATGGGAAACCGTCTCTGGGGAGAACAGGTGAAGCAGGTGGGATGAATTAGGAGAGGGAACAGGAAAAAGGATAACAGGGGTACAGTACCAGGAATAACACATTTTTATAATAAAATATATTATACTAATAGTAAACCAATTGCACAACAGAGTAAAGGCACTGTGAAACAAACACTCTTGCAGTCCTGACAGCACATTTAGCACACCACGACACAAGTACATTCTGATGTTATTTCTTTTTCTTCTTCTGATTTCTTTTCACTAATTTCCCTCCACCACCTGTAAGTCTCCATCAGGGCACCTCCGACAGGTTTTGGCATAACCGGGTAGACTTTTCTAAGGTTTGCATGTAATTGGTAGAAGCATCAACTTTAATTTTCTGAGGGTTTTTTATAAAACTGGGTGGTACTCATGCAACTAGGAGAAGCAAGGAACATTAACATTTATTTGTGCAAGGGTTTATGTAGAACAGGCGAAATTCAACTTTATTTCAACAACAGGGTATTTGTCATGAGCTGAATTTTTCTACTGTGACCATGTGGCTGAGGTAATGTTACCTTTTTAAGGCTTAGTGTTTAAAGTGCTTGTATACTCACACAATTCTCTTTTGTTCACTCATATGCATTCATGCTGACAACCACCTCATTCATTCTTCACATGCACACTTATGGCTTTTAGCAAGACCGTACTTTGCCACATTGGTCATTTTCAGTAGTAAACATCAAATGGTAAACATCAGTTGTACATCTCTGTCTGCAGTTTCTTCAATTATTACTCTGATTCTTGCCGCTGCTGTGAGGGTGTACCTATGTAGGGTCTGACAACATGAGGGAATCTATTTTAGTTCTTTACCTTTAGATATGTTACGCATACCCTCTCCTCCATGTCACGAGATCCACTGGTCCCATCCATTGCCCTGAAATTAAGTCTTTTACCATGACTGGTGGTTTGGGAGAGGAAAATGCTTGAGGTCTGTGTTATCTCTCATACCTGCTTTTCTCTGCACTGTCACAATTTAAAAAATTTATGACATATGTTGCTTTCCACAGATGCTCCTGTGGGCTACAGATGGACTCTCCCTTTCTTTGTCTTTTGAGTATGACTTTTAGGGTATGGTGTTCTGTCTCTACCATGGCCTGTCCCATGAGTGAATGCGGTATGCCTGTGGAATGAGAGATTCCCCAGTCTGTTAGGAAAGTTTTGACTTTTACTGAAATGTATGCCAGGTCGTTGTCAGTTTTGATCTTTTTTGAGGTCCCTAGTGTTGTAAAGCAGTTAAGCCAGTGCCTTATGACATCCCTTGCCTTTTCTCAAGTGTGTGTGATGACAGTTATGTACTTGGAGTCTGTGTCGACTGTAACGTGAACATATTTCAGCCTATCAAACTCAGCTATGTGCGTGATATGCCACACCTCATTAGATATGAGTCTCCTGGGGTTAACTCCTTCCTGGGATGGCATTGGCATAATTTGCTGACAGTCTGGACATGACATGACATGACTATGTCTCGTGTCTGATTGAGGGTGATTTGAAATTGTCTCTTCAGAGAACGTGAGTTCTGGTGGAAAAAGGAATGAGACAATTTAGCCTGCTCGAGAGTTCTAGGCACTGTTGTGAACACAGCTGCTGCATCAGCTCTTTGGTTGCCTTCTGCTACAGGCCCTGGCATTTCTGTGTTTGACCTAACATGCATTATGTAGAAATCAAACCTTCTGTGAATAACAAGAACCCATACAGTATGTATTTCAGCAAGTAAATGTGAATTTGCAACATCTCGAATGAGAGAAGTTTCAAGACATGAAACTAAACCTACTGCATAACAAGAATCAGTAGCAATATTAACGGGTTGATCTGAAAACAGTTCAAAGGCAATGAGAATATCTGCGAGTTCTAGGACCTGTACAGAACCATGGTTTATGGTCTGTACCTCCTGTTTCCACTATCTGTGGCAGGGCTTACCCACGTCACTGCAGCCTTTTTAGACCATCCTGATGTATCAGTAAAGACCATGAGGCCTTTTACTGGCTGGTCTTGGCATTTGCTTGTAGCTTTTAAGGGTAGGTTTCCCATTTCTGCCCAATGTCTGTGCTTAGGACAGTGAATGGAAATGTCACTATCATAGCCTGCCAAGGCAGCCTGGAATCCAGTGTCTTCAACCAGTCAAGGTTGTCCTTCATCACTGGGATGTAGATGGTCACAGGATCCTGTCCATCCAGCTCCTGTCCTCTGCCTTTAATGTCAAGCTTGACAAACATTTTGTTAGTTGTTTTAGGTGGTGAGTGGGGCAGAAACAGCCACTCCAGGATCATGAGTGTATCTGATTCAGTTTGGTCGCACTGAAACAAAACTGCAAATGGCTGGAACCTGCTAGGAACAAGGGCAAGGCAAATTTGAAGTTCAGGATTTCTCTTTCTGCATTGTCTGCTCTCAGTTGCCTGAGAACATGTTTTTAATGCCTGCTTTGCCTCTGTGGTCAGAGACCGACTAGATGTCAAGTTTGTATTGCCTTTCAGCAGTTCAAACAGGGGGTTCAGCTCCTCTGTGGTCAAGCCTAAGATAGACCTTAACCAGTTGATGACTCCTAAAAGTTTCTGCAATTCATTCAAGGTTAAAGTGTCCTTTACCTTAATTGTCAGTGGCTGGGATGAGATCTCCTGCTGCGTGATCCTCCATGGACCAAGGTAGGTCCAGGGCTAAGATCATTGGACCTTCTCTGGAGTGACCTGCAACCCTACTTCTTGGACAGCATTAGTCAGAGCAGTTATAACAGTTTGTTACTCAGTTTCTTTGGCCATGGCGACCAAGATGTCGTCCATGTAGTGGTAAATGATTGCTGAGGGGTGAAGCCTTCTGATAGGGTGGATAGACTTTGCCACAACAGTGTGACAAATCGTTGGGCTGTTTCTCATCCCCTGAGATAAAACAATCCAGTGGTACTTCTGAATGGGCTGTGCGTGGTTTAGAGTGGGGATGGAGAAAGCAAATTGTGGTACATTGTCGGGGTGTAGAAAAATGGTGAAGAAACAGTCTTTTAAATAAATTACCACTAATGACCATCATGCTGGAAGCATAGCAGGTGAGGGAAGTCCTGGTTGTAATGTCCCTAGAGGTTCTATCACTGAGTTAACTGCTCTTAGGTCATGTAGCATCCTCCACCTGTCACTTTTCTTGGGTATGCAGAACAACGGAGTGTTCCACGGACTGGAGGTTGGCACTGTATATCCTGCATCGAGTTGCTCTTGAACTAATTCTCTTAAGTGAGCAAGCCCTTCCTTTTTCATGGGCCATTGATTTACCCATATAGGCTCATGAGTTTTCCATGTCAACTTAATTTGTCCTTGGAATGGCTGGTCAATGGCCCTCACTAAAAATTCTGAGCATCTCCAGTTGCAATTGCATGACAGTGCCAAATGGGCCCAGTACATCTCTTCTCCACAAAGTGTATGGAATAGGAGCAACAAAAGGAGCTACCTTGGCAACCTGCCCCTCTGGCCCCAGCACTGTGCGTAGTTGTGCACTCTGTCTAGGCCTTTGTGTGCCTCCTACCCCTGGAGATAGTCGAAGTAAGATAAACAATGGGCTAGTCAGCTGGCCACTCAGTGTCCTTAACAACTGTAACATCTGCTCCTGTGTCCACCAAGCCTTTGAATCTGCATCCATCTATCTGACACATCATCATTGGCCGTGCTGCAGAAATGGTTTTTGCCCAGAATATTTGTGGCTCACCTCTGCTCCCAAAAGCCCCCAAGTCCCTTTCCCCTTCCCCAGTCGATGACGTGATGTAAAAGGGGATTAGCTGGGAAAGCCATTGTCCTCAGGTATGTAACAGGGAGACACTGGAGTCCATGCAATTATTTGTATCCCGCTGTGAGAATCAGAGTCAATCACTCCTGGTAAGACAAACAAACCCATCCTGGTGGTTGATGATCATCCTATTAGAAAGGCATGGACACCTGGGCTTAAAGGTCCCGAAACCCTTGTAGGTATCAACACTACAGCAGTAGATGTTATAATTGCTGGCTCTCTGGAGGCCAGGTCAAGTCCAGTGCTGCCTGAGGTCGCAGTGAGCAGATCGCTAACCTGTTTTCTTGGACAGTATTTATTTGTTGAACCGGGGCACATGGCCTCACGCCCTGCCTCCCGTTTCCCTGATGGGAAGGGTTTTTAGACCCCCGCTTCCCATGGTGGTATTTTTGGTATACTGCCAAGGGCAGTTTCTTGGGGCAGTCCTTACAAAAATGATCAGCAGCTCCACATCAGTAGCAGCTGCTTCTCCCTCTTACCCCGTCCTGCAACCTCAGCTGAGAGCTTAAGGCTGTTGCTAGAGAGGCTGTGTGATGTTCATCCAATCTGACACCCTGACATGCTTGGACCATCTCAACTATTGTGCAGGTTTCCCTTTTAGGGATAGCCTGCAGAGCTCACTTGCAATCTGGGTTCGAATTCTCATAAGCAAGCTGCCTAAAAAGCATCTCTCTAGCATCTTCATGTTCCATTTGCCTGTTTAAAGCCACCTGCAGCCGATCAAGGAACTGGGAGTAGGATTCAGTTGATCCCTGCAGGACCTTTATGGAGGACAGATTGCTGTCCCTGTCCATGCTAGGGAGCTTTCTTATCGCCCTCAAAGCCAATTGTGCTGTCACCTCATTTATCTCCTGGGGGTAGCCTGCCTGTGAATCTGCTGCCGCGTAATCTCCCTCTCCTGCCAAATGATTGCAAGTCATGCCTGTTTGTGAAATGCCTGGGTCATTTGCATACGCTGCACAATTCTCCCAATAGTCTGTTAACCAGACACTGTACTGAGTGGTAGTTAAAAGCATTTTCAACAGTGTTTTCCAATCATGTGGAGTAAATACGCAAGTGGTACTCAATGTCTCCCGATATGAAAACATGTGAGATGAGGAAATGTCACTTTCTTTAACAAGTTGCCTTAGTTCCTTTGTCACCTCATAGGGCAAGCTTTGGAACTGAGGGGTTTGGAGCAGCCGGTATATAACTGGACATTCTTTAATAACTTGCCAGTCTCCCATCCACATTGCCTCCTTGCAGCATCTTTCCCACCAGTTAACCGACACCCCCACGCCTGCTCTCTCGCCTTCACCTGGAGGAACCACCTCTGGTTCCTCCTCAGTCTCTTCTGATGCCTCACTATCCACGGCTCTGATATACTTGGCTCCTGGCGGCAGCATGGCAGAAGATGGCCGCCATGGCGGGGAAGCACCTCCACCCCCATGCACACAGTCAGGAAAAGATGGTTGTGGGGTTGGAAGAGACGGCTCAAGTTCTGGTCCATTTCATGCGCAAGATGGTTGTACCCAGGTCACATTCCTTTCAGCACACAGCCATGAGTCATCAGCAACATGAGGGGGTGAGTCTGTTGGGTGCCTCTCCCTGATGCTATGGTGGGAACCTACAATTCGCCCCTGTATACTGGATTTGCGAATTATAATTCTTGTCCTTTCTCCGCAGTTTGCACGTACACTAAAACCGGGACCTTCACTGTAACTTACATCGTGCTCCTTCCATTCCTGCCCATGCAAATCCCAACCCAACTCCATCATTAGATTCTCCTGGGTCGCATGCCGCTCCCCCCAACCCCTGTCTGTTCCCAGTCTCTGGGGAATGGCTGCACCTAGCAGCATGGCTGGGGGGTGCAGGAAAATGTGTGTTAGTGTCACTGGGGGGTTTCTGCCTTCTTTGAGCGATCTGCAAAGTGTCCATGACTTGTGTCCAGGCAGGAATGCATCTAGAGGCTTCTGTGTCACCTAACCTAGCTCTGTCTCTCATGGTTCTGAAAATTCTTTGCCAGGTGGTTATATTTAAAGCTCCTATGAGCAGTAGTCCTGGTGCAATGATTTTTACCCATTGCAAGAGATTTGTTATTTCTATGAGTGTGATCTCGATAGGATATTGTCTAAGCAAGAGACACACTGCTTCTGTATCCCTGTATCTGTATCTGTCCTGGGAAACCGAATTCCCCATATCTTACCCTTTTTCTTTGCAGCTTTCCTCTCAAGTGCGTTTTCTTACCACTTGCTATTTTTTCACCACTGTGTCTTTCGGCGCCTTCGGTCTCTGTCGCCTTTGGCTTTTCACCACCTCAGCTTTCGACGGTTTCATTTCGTGCCACTTTCGGCTCGTGTTCTCCACTGCTTCTCTTGGGTTTTCTTCTCCACGTCTTCTTGGTTTCTGTTCTCTACTATGTTTCTCCTGGCTCATGCACCTTCAATTTTTTCAAACTCTGTTCAGTTTTGCATCCTCCAGTCATCTTCTGCGTTGAAGTCCCAATGCTTTTAAAGACATCTGGTTTTTTTCTCAGAATGTGTTCCTGAGCTTTTAGAACAAGCTAGTATGAATATAACCGCGATGTTCCTTGCTGCAAGACAGTCTATTTATCCCTGTGTTATGGTTTGAAGCTGTCTCCCTGCCAAGTCTCCAAACCTTACCACAAGAAGTCCCCCCTCCCCCCCCCAAAACCTCAGGGAGAAGAGGGAGAAAAACAACCAAGAAAAAACGAAACAAGAGAGACAGCTAAAGCAATATATATATAAATATATTTACACTTATGTTACAGTTATATACAATTGAAATATATATACAATTTCACAAGGGAAAGGGAAGGGGGAAGGGAAAAAGAACAAAACCAAAATAATATATATATATATCTCCTTATTAGTGACCCAATATCTAGCAACTAAAAGAGTTAGCAAAGAAATATCTCACCACTCTCCTTGGGACAACCAAGAGTCGCTCTGGAACGATCGCCAGCAACCTCCGCCTCCCAAGGTCGACAAGGTCTTACCAGGCCTCACTCCCCAACACGGCAGACTCAACAGTAGGGAACCTGCATCTCCAAGCTGCCGTAAGGAAAGACAGTGAAGGCCTTCCCTCCTTTCTTTTTATAGTCGGGTTTACGTAAAAATCGTAGGGAATACTGAGTAAATCTGAGCCTTTCCTTGGTTACAAACTGGTCACCAAGGAAGGCCTACACCAAACTACCACACCCTGATACAGGGAAAAACCCCCACGTTCAGGGCGTCAACTGTGGTTTTATTAATATAATAAATAAACCACATGACCCAGTTGCTAGGATTTCCAACAACCAAATCTGTTTATTAGAAGTGAACATCACCTTTTATATGTCTTTGGACAACATGTGATTCACCTAGCCAACCACCATGGGACTTACCACTACCCATGTGTGTTAGAGTGTATTTTGGGAACTACTTCTCCCAGGATGCATCACCCAGCATCCCTGAAACACATTCCACAAAAGATTTGATCATAATATTACTGTCTCCTGAAATCCAGAAAATTATTTGTAACATATAATCTTAAGTAAACTTATTTGCAGCCACACTTAATCTCAGTTATGATATTTTAACAGTTAGAAAAAATTATTTTTTTTTTTAAATGACAAAGTTTGTTGGAAATCTCTCATGTCTCGCTGTTTGATTTTTTTTCTTTGTTTTATTTTCCTTTGCTTTATAGCATTCTTGTGAAGTATTTGCCATGGTCATCACTCACAATACATTAGACATTACTTTCCACCAAGGCTGTCCTTAGACCCTTTTCAAATTGTCAACATATATCTTTATGGGCATTGTCAAAATCTAAATAGTGAAATTATAACACTTGAAAAGAGGTGGTCCAACTGGGACCAAGTTGGACCAAGTGGAACTTCTGCACTGCAAGTCTGATTTGGGAGCATTACAAGGATAGGAGAAGTATATTCATATGCGTACACAATTCACCTTTTCAGCAAGTGGTGAATTTTAAGATCTCATTTCTATTTCCTTCTATTTCTCTTCTTCCCAAAAACAGAAAAAACAAAACAAAAGGGAAAAACCAAATTATTTCACTAGCTTACAAAAATCTATGAAGTATTCTGAGCATGTCTGGCTTTAGTTACATTACAGAGATTTACTATATTTCCTTTTATTTTTTTTATAAAAGCATTTTAGTGAGTAATAAAAATGTAGAAAAAGTCTCTCGACAAATTCAGAGTTAGATCTGAATCCAAAGATAAACCAAGCAGCATTTCAAGAGATAAACTGTAACTGAAAATCCACCTTTTCACATATATGATAAAATATTAACAAACAGCAACAACAAACAAACCAACAAAAACAATTAACAACAAGAGCAACAACAACAAAACAGCAGAGACAGGGGTTGTCCCAGAAATGTTAAACTTTAAATCCAGACTTTAGAAACAACATCTTTCTGAAAACATGTGGAAAAAATATGTTAGAATGGAAAGAAAATTAATAGGATTTATTTGCTATGTTTCACTGCTAGTGGTGTATCAGAAACAAAATATCTGTATTAAATACATGGGGTTCTTTCTCAGCCTTCATCCAGCCACTAAGCCCTTTTGGGCCTAGCCATTCAGGCAGAGTTTGCAGGTTTTCCACTGGATTACTGAAGACGATGCTAAACGTAAGTATCCTTCATTTTACAGAGCTCTAATTTAAACGCATATCCTATTACAATGGAACAGCAAGTTTCTAGACCACAACAATCTTGGCATTTGCTCCAGAGAAAGACAGAACAAAATGGTCCTCAAAGGTCCATTCAAGTTCAACTGGATTCTGCTAAAATCACAAGTGGCTTTTTTGTCACTGTGTTGTGCAGCAGAAAGTACACAGTCAATGTGCTTAGACTGCACCAGTGCGTGCAAGGACCACAGCCTTAAATCTTTCACTAGGTGCTCTAGAAGAGGTTGCTGTTTAGAGAGAGATGTAACATTTCAGACTTCCACATCTAAGGTAAAATCTCTCTCAAAAGCAGACACGTGGAGGGTTACATATTAACAACCAGTCCCAGTTACGCCTAATGGGATTTGTGTAGGCTGCTTTGAAAATGTAGCCTTTAGGCTGCTGTACAGTTAGCATAACAAATACCTTCTATAAACGGTCAAGACTGAACATGCAATTAAATAGCTATGATTTCTGAATCAGTATGAACTGATTGAAAAGTAAACACTTGAGCTTAATCTATCATGTCACATAAAATTGGCTTTCTTCCTAAGACACATTAAGAACTTTGGTCTGACTTCTTATGTCTGTGTGAAGTGTCTCTCAAAGAAGGAAAAATCTGCAAACTATCAAAGAAGGAAAAATCTGCAAACTATCATCCAGAGTAGAATAATAACAGACATTGCATCATTTGACTGAATTCAGTCTGTATTACTAAGTATATACGTGGACTTCGATTAACTGTGAGCCATAACACTGTTGCACCAGAAACAGCATATTATGTCTACAAGCTCATCAGGCCAGAAACCCTCTATGTCTGAAATTTTTATAGCCCTTAAGGTATTCATATGCTGTTTAAACCTACCCTACAGAACCAATAGGCATGTACCCATTATCACTATAATTTTGCTTGAAACAAGACAAAATAAACAAAGTGAGAGGAAAAGAACTCCTAGATTCACTTAAATAGACAGCAGATTTTTTATTAGACTGAAAAAGGAAGCAGTTTTGTGCTCTTAACTAAAGAAAGCGTGTTCAAAGCACAATGAACATGAGTATGGTATCTTTGAGGGTGCAACAGGGGCAGGGAATCAAACATCTTTTTCCTCAAGAGTTACAAAAAATGCATTAATTGCACTATATGCCCAAATAACTTTCTTTTATCTATGTATTTAAAATGAAAGGGGAAATGATAACGAATTAAAGAGTGCCTGGTTTAGAGGCAATCGAGCATATCAGCATTCAGAAAAGAAAAAAAATCTCAAATGGAAACAATTTGAAGAGAATAAAATTATACTCACAAACCTGAAAATTGAGTGAAATAAAGTGAAGATACACTAGCCTCTAGAATATGTCTCAGACTACGAGACAAATCAGTAATAAGTAGGATTTGTTGTAGCTGAAAGCTGGGAGCTGTTTCCATTGTTAACAGATCAAGATATATAGTGCACATAACATAAGGAAAGAAATATTTGCAGACAGTGATGACCCCAAGTCCAGCCAAAGTTCTCACAGTTTATAAGAAAAAGTATTCTGCCTCTTAAAAATTGCTTCCCTCTGTTCTCACAGGTCAGCCTCTCAAAAAAAAGACTGCATTCCAGGCTGGCCAGCATTCTAGTACTCATCACACCTGTGAGCCAAAAGATTTGTCTTGTGGCATATGTTGCACAGAGCTCTCCCACTGGGTCAATAGATTTCACAAGCAGTGTAATACAATTGCTGAATTGGATCCATGAAGTTAATTGAAGTAAAAATTACGCTGTAGCTGTTTCCTTTCTTTTTTTTCCTGCAAGATTATGTTCAGGAGGTAAATTACATTTTTTTAATATTTCTATGAAGGCATTCCAGCATTTTAAGCCTTTCTTGAGTTAGGTGCCATAGACAGGATTTCAGTCCTTGAGGTTTACCAGCACAGATTTCCATCCTTATTTATCCTTTACAGAGAGGAGATCCTACAGAGAGAAGTTAATGCTTGATGTATTTTTTAGAACTAAAAAGAACTCTTTCTCATCCAGTCCAGTGCTTCTGTTTAAATGGAAACAAAAAGGTTGTCAGACTCAAGCCTTCAACCAACACAAAATCTTAAATTCTTAGAAGCCTATGTAACTGTCTGGGTTGTTTGTTTTGCAGTTGAATAGGAGATTCAACTACAACCTTGATCTATAATGTCTATTGTGCTTTACCTTTGAGTGGCAGGACTTGATGTCTTCATCTAGTTCTTTATCTTCACAAACTCATATCTGCAAAGGGAGCTTTAGAAAACATAATAAATATTTATTAACATGCATACAGCATGTTAATATATGTTAATATACAATATATGTTAATATACAATATATGATTTTGGATTAATGGCTAAAATTAGAGTAATAGGAAAACTATCTACGGATAAAAGAAGTAGCTGTTTTTCAGACCTCACAATGAGATTTTCCTGTATTTGTGTTAATTATAGAGGAGGCAACCCTCAACATTTAAAGTATAATACCAAGTTATTTTTTAAATCATCAGAAAGAATGAGAAGAAAAAAAGAAAAAGGCAAGTATTCTTAAATCTGAAATCAAGTAAATTTTAATTTTTATTTTTTATTTCCATTGCCATTCTGGGAAACATAGTGCTCCGTAATGCAATTTGTAAAAACTCACAGAGCATGAACCTATCACTCCTAAAAAAACTGTCCCCTTGTGGTGGTTTGAAACTCCCAAGAATCTAATTTCTAAGTTCAAGCCCCCTTCCCACAGTCTGCCTCTATGAGAGGATTTAGTGATGGTATGGACTTGATATCTTTTTCACCTCATGTGGGGAGTTTTCAGACAAAACACAACCATTCGTTATTGGGGGAAAGAGAAAATATTTACAAAGGTTTATTTATACACACACATATATATATCTACATTGAATTAAATTCCTCTTTTCCTTCAATAAAAGTCTAAGAAGAAAAGAGAAAAGTCTTTCTGTTACTCCTCAGGTCACAGTTCCTTCATTTCAGTTTTTTGTGGCACTGGTTAGTGTCCTTCATTTTCCTGAGGCAGTCAGGATTTTGTTCTTACTTTGTGGAAATTCCAACCCCGAGCCCGAGCCTTCGGGGGATTTTCCTTGGAGACCTTCACTCCTCTTGGGTTAGAACATTGAAGGCAGCTTTCAGTTCAGTCTTACCAAAGCTCTTTGCTCTGTCTCAGCTTGCCAGCATGATAAAAACAGCAGCAGCAGCAGTAGAGGGCACAGCCAACTCCTCCGCACTCCATCCTGGCTCAGTTCTCAAGACAAGTCCGGGTTTTTCAGCTCCTTTCTCTCTCTCTCTAGCTGCTGCTGCATTTTGGGACTCCCTAAGGGTTTGGAAGTCCACCCCTCCTCTTCAGGAAGTCTCTGGGTCTTGGGAAAGTAATACAGTCTTACCCCAAAACAGCCCTGTTGAGTTTTCCTCTGTTTTGTTGCCAGCTCTCCCTCCTGCAGGAACATCTCTGCATCTTTCAGCCAGTTTCACGTTATCTCATTGCTACCGGCTATCTTTTGGCTTTTAGCCACTGTTGTCTCTGTTCAGGACTGCTCCGCTGCCGCTTTCAGTGTCTTCTGCTGCTGCTGACAGTAAGGAAACTTTTCCAGCTCTTGATTACGGGACCCGGTCCAGCTTTGACACTATACCGGGTCTCCCATAGCCTCAGCTGAGGGCTGGGGGCCCTTGGCCCCCAGAGGGGTTCACTGGTCCCCTGCCTTCTCATGGCTCAGATCATGGCTACCTTCTAAACTACCTTCACCCCCTTCTCTTCCGTTTCTGTGGTTATGTAATTTCCACAGGGCACACGTGGACTATTGATTGGTCCAGTATTATCAGTAGGGCAAACCATTACTACCTCAGAGAAAAGGTTTTCCAAACCACTACACCCCTCCTTCCCGTTTGCACTTAAATATTGCAGAGTGACCTTATGTCATCCACGGGGGTATTCGTGTAAGTATGAATTCTTATTGTATAAACACTAGGCTTTAGTACAGTTTTCTCTTAACTGTTCCTCCACAACAATTCCAGAACCACTGACAACTTTTCCCGTGGAAAGTGAACAGGGACAAGTATCAGCATGCATGGACTATAATTGATGAAATGCCTGCAAACCCTTTCACTCCTTCATAGACAAAGCTCCTGCAGTCCTTATTCAAATGAATTCCCATTTGTATTAGGGAGAGTGCGTAGCATACTGAAATCTGAAACCATGCCACCATTGAAAGCTCAACAAAACTAATATTTATTACCAAGAGGTGGCCAACAAAATGAGCAAAGCTAAAAGAGAGGAAGTAGGAGAGAAACAAGCCCCCAACAAGATCTCCCCAGTTACCCAGCTGTTGCCCATAAAGTTGTCTTGCTGACCTAGAATGCCTATAACTACCAATAGCAGAAGCTGCATCCTTGAAGACTCAGTAAGTTCACAAATTGGCAAGCGTCCCGGCCAAAAGGCAACATTGTCCTTGATATGAAGCTTGCTACACTCCAAGAAAGAGCTATCTGCTTTTATACAGCCAGAAATCCTCAGTCCCACCTTCCATTATGCAAGTAATATCTCTTCTGCGCATGCATGGCTTTCCCCACGCTTGTGCGCTGCACCTGGGGGTGTCTTTTCCAAATGAGTCTAGGGGTTTACTTCATATCCATAGTCTTCAGTCTCTCTTTCAAGCAATCTTGGAGGACGATCAGCGAATCATAAAACAGCAATTAAATATAGTTCATACAAGAACTCTCTCCAAGGACAAAGTTCCCGTTTTATCAGTGCTTGTTTTCTCCTAACTTGGCAGGGAAAGAACAAAACTTTTACAGGTGGCTGGGACAAACGCAGACCAAAAGTATCAGCGTAATTAACCCCTGATACACCATTTAAGGCAATTTGCATTTTGACAGTCAGAAACATGGCCTTAGCAGCTTGTGTTTGACTATGAGACTATCAGACATGAACTTTACCCCTAGTACAATCTTTTACACTGGTCTGTATGATATCGAAATGAGATGTGAAAGGAGTTTCTGTTCAAGCTCTACACGTGGTGTCTCAGACTAACTGGGGACTTGAGTTTCAAGAATTTGTGACTACTTTTTTTTTTTTTTTAAGTAGTAAGATCCAAGTCAGTTTTGGAATTTTTTTTCAATTTCAGTTGAGTGTGAAGCATGCCAGGATCACATGTAATTTACTAGAGATGACATTCAAATCTAAATGAGAATGATTATTTGCTACTTAATAGAAAATTCAGGGAAGTAGCATTTTAAATAGTAGAGCAGATGTGTGAGGAAACACCTATAGCATCAACCACAGATGTGTGAATGCACAGGAATATTTATAAAGGTCACGGTCAGCCCAGAAATTATCTGACATAATCACACAAAACACAATAACTGTAAGGGACAGTAGGGTTGACTGTAGTTATTGGTAGGTGAGAGAAGGCTTCAGAACAGCTCCTGGGGGAGCGTTGATGCAAGGTCAGGACCTGGAACTCAGAGAAGCACTTTAATGGTTCTTACATAAACATGATCTCTCACAATCAGCTACTCTGTATGTCTGGTTTGCACTAAGTGCAGTTTTCTTGGTCTCTTCCGCTTCCAAAACTCCGATGTTTTTGGCTTACCTCCCATATACACAGTTCCTCTGTACCCACTGCCAAACATGACAAAGTTCTCACTGTCAGTACTTCAACTGTATTTACTCCTATAAGAGGCTATTTTGAAACAGATTTTACTAATTAAAACATAAGCACAGTAAGAATTATGCCATTTTATTACACAACTATAAACCAGAAACAAAGATTTGTGTGCATATGATGCGTTCATTTTACCTGGAGGAGAATTAATTTTCTTCACAGTAGCTACTATGGGGTTGAGTTTTGGATCAACACAGGAAACAGTGCTGGTAATACAGAGGTGTTTTTGTTACTGCTGAGTGGCACTTATGGGGCATTAAGGCCTTTTCTGCTCCTCAAACCACCTCACCAAAGTGGTGGTCCCAGGCTGGGAGCGTACAAGCAGCTGGGAGGGAACATGGTCAGGACAGATGACTCTAACTGAACAAAAGGATATATCAAACCATATGGCACTGTGTTCAACATATAAAGCTGGAGGCAGAAGGAAGAAGAAAGAAGGGGTGACATTTGGAGTGATGGAGTTTTTCTTCCCGAGTCATCATTATGTGTGATGGAGACCTGGTTTCCTGGGGATGGCTGAACTCCCACTTACCTATGGGAATTGTTCAATTAATCCCTTGTTTTGCTTTGCTTGCATGTGTGGATTTTGCTTTACCTATTAAACAGTCTTTATCTCAATCTACTAGTTTTCTCACTGCTATTCTCTCACTTGCTCCCCATCCCTTTGGCAGGCAGATCAGTGAGTAAACAGCTGAGTGTGGCATGGTTGTCAGCTGAAGTTAAACCATTACACATTGGCAAATGTGGTATACACTGGCTTTCCTTGAGCAAACAACATTCCCAGGAATATTAAGATATCTCTGAGGTATCTGGAATATGCAGAATTAAAACAAAGAAGTGTTCAGGAAAGACAAGTTTCAAGGAATAAGCAGCTCACTGGTGAAACACACAGAAAAACCACACATAAAAAAATAGGAAGACCAGCATCATCAAAGAGAACAAACATAACATTTTTAATTAATACAAATACAGAGGAAAATATACATGCAGTGCTAAAATGGCTGCTAAATCAGTTGGACAATAGTATCAGAGTTTTCAATTAAACTGTATGCTGAGAAGAAATTCTCTAATGTTGATCTGATAGCAAATGTGCCACACTGCACATTCCATTTCTCTGGCGGTCACCATGGGTACATAGATAGTCTGATAGAGAACTTATCATTAAAAATCAAGGTCAGAAATATTGTTGGAACTTCAGTTTTCTCCATTACTCTTGTCATCAGCTCTCCTGTCTTATTTAGTAGGGGAAGGCACATTTTCTTCAATCTCTTTTTCTGACCTACATACCTGTAAAGCAGAATCACAGAATCACAGAATTCTGTAAGGTAAGGTTACAAGGGACCACAGTGGGTCTTCTGGTCCAACCTCCCTGCTCAAACAGGGTCATCCTAGAGCACATTGTACAGAATTGTGACTAAGCGGATCTTGAGCATTTCCAGTGAAGGAGACACCAAAATTTCTCCGGACAATCTGTTCCAGTGCTTGTTCACCTGCACAGTAAAGAATTTCTTCCTCATATGCAGAAGGAACTTCCTGTGCATTAATTTCTGCCCATTACCTCTTGTCCTATGGCTTGGCACAACCGAGAAAAGCCTGGCTCCATGCTTTTCATACCCTCCCTTCAGATACTTGTGTACATGGATGACATCTCAGTTGTCTCTTCTCAGGATTAAACAGACCCAACTCTCTCAGCCTTTCTTTGAAAAAGAGATGATCCAGTCCCTAAATCACCTTTGTTGCCCTCTGCTAGACTTCCTCCAGGAGCTCCATGTTACTTTTGTACTGAGGAGCCCAGAACTGGACACAGTACTCCAGATGTGGCCTTACGAGGGTTGAATAGAGAGGCACAATCACCTCCAGTGACCTGTTGGCAATGCTCTTCCTAATGCACCCCAGGATACCACTGGTCTTCTTGGCCACAAGGACACACTGCTGGCTCATGGACAGCTTGTTGTCCACCAGGACCCCCGCATCCTTCTCTGCAGAGCTGCTTTCCATCAGATCAGACCCCAGCCTGTGCTGGTGCCTGGGGTTATTCCTTCCCAGGAGCAGGACCCTGCTCTTGCCTTTGCTGTATTTTAGAATGTTCCTCTCTGCTCATCTCTCCAGCCTGTTGAGGTTCTTCTGAAGGGCTGCACAGCTCTCTGGGGTATTGGTCACTCCTCTCAGCTATGAGGGGAACCTATGGAAATGTTGCGAGAAACAGTGCCAAAAGCCTTGTTGCAGTTGAGGTGGACAATATCCCCTGCTCTTCCCTCATCCATCAAGGTAGTTGTTTCACCATAGAACACAATTAGGTTGGTCAAACATGATTTACCTTTAGTGAATCCATGTTGACTACTCCTGATCAATTTCCTGTCATTCATGCTGACAGAGGTGGTCTCCAGAATGAGGTACTCCATCACCTTTACAGGGACTGAGGTAAAGCTGAGTGGCCAATAGTTCCCTGGGTGCTCTTTCTTGCCCTTTTTGAATACCGGAGGGGCATTTTGCTTTCTTCCAGTCCTCAGGCATCTCTTGTCATCTCTATGACCTTTCAAAGATGATCATGAGTGGCCCAACTGTGGTGTCCACCAATTCTCTCAGCACTTGTGGATGCATCTCATTGGGGCCCGAGGACTTGTGCATGTTAAGTCTTCCTAGGTGTTCTC
Organism: Corapipo altera; assembly: GCF_003945725.1. Lineage (NCBI taxonomy): Eukaryota > Metazoa > Chordata > Aves > Passeriformes > Pipridae > Corapipo > Corapipo altera. The sequence continues at coordinate 25,797,985 of NW_020884875.1, read as the reverse complement.
TAATCCAATCCCCCTGACCAAGGGAAAGTCTTTCTTCCAAAATTCCTTTACCCTGTTCTCCTGTGTCAGAGATTCCTGAGAAGTGGTCTTGTCAGTGAAGATCAATGGAAAGAAAGCATTTAATAACTCTGCATCCTCTGTTACCAGGGTTACCCCCTCCATTTAGTAACAGGCCCACATTATCTTTTATTTCCTTTTTGTTACTGATCTATTTGAAAAAATCCTTTTTTCTGTCCTCAACATCCTTGTCCATGTTTAATTCCAGGTAGGCTTTGGCTGCCTTTGTCTCATTTCTATGTACTTTGATGACCTCTGTATTCATTCCAAATGACCTGACCCTCCTTCCATCTCCTGTGTGTTTTCTGCTCACACTTGAGTAATGACAGGAGTTCTTCATCCACAGATGTCTCTTGCCCCCTTGGCCTGGTTTCTTGTTCATCAGGACACACCGTTCTTGAGCCTGGAAGAGGTTGTCATGGAATATCAACCCCTCTTTCTTGCAGGGTCTGTCTCCATGGGATTCTTCCAAGAAGATTCCTGCAGAGGCTAAAATTAGCTTTCCTGAAGTCCATGGCTCCAATCTTATTACTGCCTTGCTTCCTCCTCGCCTGATGCTGAACTCCACAATCTCATGGTCACTACAGCCTAGGCTGCCCCCAGCCTTCGTATCTCCAACAAGGCCTTCCCTGTTAGTATGAGGTCAAGCAGCACAGCATTCCTTGTGGGATTCTCTGCTACCTCTGACAGGCAGTTTTCATCATCACTTTCCAGGAACCTCCTGGGCTGTTTGTGCTTTACCGTGCTGCTTCTCCAGCCGAAGTCAGGGAAGTAAAGTTCCCCACAAGAACCAGTGCCTGTGACTTTGAGGCTGCTTCGAGCTACCTGTAGAAGGCCTCATCCTCTTCCTCCTTCTGGTCAGGTGGCCTGTAGTAAATATTCACAAAAACCCTTCTTCATCATCATCAGCAGCAGCAGCATTATTAAATATTAATTATTATTGGTGGTGATGGTTGTTGTTAATTATTATCATTATAATTAAAATTAACATTGTTGTATCACCCTCACCACAGTCAGCTGCGATTATGCCTTAGATTTCCTAATCCCATCCCTTCTTAGGCAGGCATCACCCCTATATTCTTCCCATGATACAAGGCACTAGTTTCACTGCACTCCCTGTGCATTTCCTTCTTACACTTTAGTTTGTCTAGGAGGTCCTTACTGACCCAAGTCAGTCTCTTTGCTCAGTTTCTCTGATGTAGGAATCAAGAGCTCTCACGCTTAAAGAAGAATGTCCTGAAAGAGCTGACAAATCCATTTGTTTCCTATGGTCCTGAAGGCAGTTTCCCATAAGTTCTATCCACTTATTTCTTACAAAACTGAAAGTTGTTTCTCCTAAAATTTAGCACTCTACTCGTCAACAGGTCCATTTCCCTCAAGACTATGAATTTATCAGCGCACAATCATTGCAGACTACCACCTACCACCACTTGTTATCCCTTGTTCTTCTGTGTTGATGAGCAACAGATCCAATAGTACTTCTCCTCTGGTCAGACTGTGGTGAGGCCTTCAAATTTGAGGTCTTACAGAAGTAAAAATGGGAAGAAAGCACTTATAGGTACAATTCTAGACAGATTTCAAATAAGTAATCTTTTATAATGAACAGATTGCAACATGGAGCAGACAAGGGCAGATTTGTGTTCTTTTTGGTAAAAAATACGTATACAAAGTCACTAGAAAAAGAGTATACTGAATCAACTGTACTTTCAAGTAAATCAACTAGTGTTTTAATTTCAATTTTCAAGTTAGTGGAAATTATAAATCTAAATTTCAGGACTGTAGGTGTCATGAGTGTTATAGCAGCTATTATTCACAGAAAACACAGGCCTTTTGTGCTGACTGACATCCAGTTAGTAGTGTTAAGGGGTCTTTTCCAAGAATCTTGCTGCTACAGACAACCCTCCTGAAACGTGTGGTCTCAGGGCCACTAGATGTTTCACTCCTGTAAAAGATGGAAGTGCTACCACCTTCAGATTCACAACCTTCTGGCAACAGAATCAAGATAAAGGCAAACATTTTGTTCCAACAGGATTTTTTTTTTTTTGGTAGCAATGCAGCTGCTTTCTTGAATAATAAAGATACAGAGCCAAAGTGAAGTTCAGTCAGCTTAGAAGAATAAAGTATTTTACAGTTTCACAATGACTGTTCTTATTTTTGGATACCTGTAAGATCTTGCTGCAAAGCTATTATTATGAGATCCCCTGTATGTAAGAATTGATATTGCAGGAAGAGACAGAACTATGTCTTTAGGAATTGTACAGAAGAAACAGCTACAAAACAGTCCCTTGAGACAACTCCACCTAGAAGGAACTTTCACCAAAGTTTGAAGTCCCACCTATAGGGCTCCCAAAACTTTTGAACAAGAGTATTAGCTCCTACTTATCTCCACAGAATTCCTGGGTGACTAAAGAGTGGCAGAGAGATCAAGATTTAGGCTAAAGGAAATAAAAATTTTCTCTCTTTTAAGTATTTATCTTTTTCCTTGTCTTGAAAATATCCTTGATTTCATTCAGACTGTTTATTTCTACAATAAATATCCAGGCACATGCACTTTGAAAATTATGAACATATGTATTTGGATTGAAATGAGATGCAGAAAATAAAGTAAAAATATGTAAAATAGGTGTTATTGTAAAGTCTACCTCATTATGTTTACCTGCTTCTCAAGTCTGGGGAGTTTTCCTTTTCTGTCCCCACTGCATATTGTCTAAAGAAGATACTTTAACATGTACTGTTTTGAGAGCAGTAAGTCATCCGAAAACAGGAAGATGATATTGAGAATCACATGTATGCTGAGCCCATCAAAAAAAGAAAAAGCATCTCTAGTCCTTTTGTTTCCAAAGGAGTTCCCTACTTTAAATCATTTCCAGGAAAATCAATTGTAGAAATCAGTGCTACAAATCAGACCTCCTTCATCTCTCCCTTTCTTTCCTGGTGCCATTTGGAGGTTCACTTATAGCTCTGCACGAAGGGGCTGGGAGCAGCTGCAGCTGTGTAGCAGATGTGTCTGGGAATGTTCTGCACATCTGGGATAGATTACAGAAAAACACTTTGGAGGAGGATCAGGGAGAATGTGACTCCTACCATTACTTTCTCTCCCTTCATAAGATACACAGCAGCTGCCAGATGTTATAGAACAAGCAGAGAGACTTGATCTAGAGATCCAGATCAGAAGATCAGGAACCCTAGAGATCATAAGTCAGTCAAAGAGAGCTTTACCTTCCAAGGTAGTGGGAAAGTACGAGGTCTACCCATGCCCAACAGTGCAGGAGGTGATGGTGAGGCAAAAAATTAATTCTGGGAGATCTGCACATTCCCTTCCTGGTCACACCATACCCAACAGTTTTCTTTGATATACTCTTTTGCATATATCCAGTTATTTTTATTTCTGAAGGAGAAATTACCTGTAATTTGAATTGATCTTTCAGACAAAAGGAATTTATATTGAATTTTGGTTTATGTTTAAATAGTTTCAGAAAAAAAGAAAAAAGGAGAAAAATTTAAGAAAATACTGTGGGTTAGATCACCATTATTATATTTTCTAAGCAAAATATTTCCATTTCTGAAATATGAAACCATTTTTCAAAGTCATCTTAGATTTATTGTTAAGATGTGTGAAAATTGCAGAAATACAATGCCTTGATTTATTTCAGATTAAATAAAACATTCCTATTGGGTGATTAAATTTCTCATTTTATTATATTTGGTCCAGTTTGAATCACAAATAAATAAATAGCTGAATTTTCATGGATCTTGAATTGGCTATAACTAATCTGATTAGGAAAATAATCATTTGGCAATTTTCTTGGTGAGTGGGCACGCTAAATGCCACAAATTAACAGACATGACTTGTGTCCAATTTAAAAAAAAAAAAAAAGTAGCATTTAATATTAGTAAAAAGACTTGTTATAGCTGTGGTGATCTAAATACAAAAAAGAGGAAGAGTTTATAGTGGTGATGTGAGATGTGCTGGAAAAGTGGGGACAACCCTCTTCCCTTCTTGCTCCCTCCACAGGCAGAGAAGTTCCCAGCACTGTGATCCCATTCCAAGAACCACGGCAGCTGAGGTACCTTTTAGATCAGTCACCAGACCTGGGAGCCAGGGCAGATTTTGGGCAGGTGAAATGCAGATACCTGGCTGGGCCAACAGTTTGGCCAAGCCTTGCCTGAGTACCAGCCTGTAGTGAGCAGCCTTACCAGCACACCTTCAGTTTAGGAGGCCCCAGCACTACCAGCCCCTTAGCAAGATTCTTTCATTGCAATTTTAAGTTCAGCAATAAATTTGTTTTTCATTAATGAGAGAATTAACAAGAGAGACAATCTCATTTCAAAACTATAAAAAACAAAATTAGGTATATTAAACAAGATGTATAAAGTGCTATGGGAAACTTCTTTCACCAATAACCATGACTGCAGCCAGAGTAATCCCATCTAAATTGCTGTTGAAAAATTGCATCCCATGGTTTTCATATTTCTGAAGGTCACTAGCTCCCTCAGACTAGCCCTACCTTAATTTCCTTTGCATTAGTTTTACAACAGCACAAGTGAATGGCCTTTGAGAGAGTTACTTCTTTCCATAAACTCATTTTAATGAACTCGGGATCTGGTTAAGTAGGTTTAATTACACAGATGCTGTTCTTGTCTCATTGACTCTGGTAGAAGTCTGTGGTGTAAAGCAATCCAAGAAAAATCAGAATCGGTACCTCTACTTGCACTGTGGTGAAAAGCATGTCTGATTATGCTGAAAGAGCTTGTATCTTAGGTGGCAAATACTAGATTACAAGCAGAATATTGTATCTAAACATGACATGTAATTCATTGCACTCTCCTATATCTCACCTACATCTATTGTCAGTTCTTTTTTTTTCCTTTTTTTTCCTAGTTACAACAAGGAACGGAGATGTAATAGAAGTCAAAAGGTTGAATTTTACAGTTACAGTTCTTATGCAGATGTGCTCATTTGTTGAAGCTTAGCATTTAACCACAGACCATGACTGGAATTTATTAACTCACTAAAAAATTATAGTATTAGGTCCTCACACATTGCGTAGTGACTGCTTGCTTAATTATCCATATCTAAAGAGTTAAAATGGTGGCTTTTGCTGATTTAATATTCTATGAGCTTTCTGCTGGTGTGCAGTGTACTGTGTGTTAACAACACAGGTCATGGAATACACACTAAAAGCTCACTCTGGAAATACCTGAAGGACACATTGAACTCTTCAGAAATCTGTGTCATAATACTTCATGTGTTAACAGAATACATGGCACAGTGATCCGTAGGAAAGGATCAGTCTGGGATGGGCATCTGAAGTGCTCTGTCTTGCTGCTGAATGTTAGAGTGAAGCATTGTAATTTTATTCCAATTACACTTTTAGTGCCATGATGTCACAGCATAAATTTGTACTTTTGCATGCAGCTCATGCTGGTGTGATGACAGCTCTTAAAATATTGAGCAATTGTAGGCCCGTCAGCATAAAATTATTCTAACATGGTGCTTTTATTAGTGCTTCAATAAATGCCTTTCTTCTTGTGTTCCAAGGTGGCATTTGCAAATGAGCTAATTTCTCAGCAGTACAATAATTATGTTGCATTTATTTTGTGAGGTGGGGGTGGAGAAGGGAGAAGAAAAATGCTGTTACATAAAAGAGGTTCTTTTGCCATCAAAACTACATTCACCATAGTTAGGTAAGTTTAAAAAAGAGCAAGTTAACTAAATGACTGTACGATTATTTAAATGAGCTTGGTGCTTTATAAAGCCATAGAGGGGTATAAACACTTTTTCAAGCCATATAACAAAAGCTGTGACAGCCCTCCCACAAGAAACATTTCCTGAAAGTCAAGCGGAAACTATGTTTGCTAACTGATGACAGATATTTTGGGGTTCAGAATGTAACTACTTCAACAAACTAAATGCAAACCAGATGTCAGCTAACCTAATTCTCAGGGCAAAATGCATAAGAAATAAAGTTAAGGGAGGAAGTGAATTTTAAACTGTTGTCTTCTACTGTTTGTGTCATCTAGAAATAGACAAAACAGTGCAGAGAAAAATGATGCATGAATGGAACTGCACAGTCATAGTGCTAACTTAACATTAAAGACTCGAATTTACCTGGATTCACGCATCCAACAATTAATTTGAGAAGATTTTTTTATAATTTCTTGTTTGATTACTTAGACTTACAAAAACAACTGATTTCCAAATTAGTGCTCAGTATGCATCACTCAGTGTTCACAAATGCGAAATACATTCAGTCACTGAAAGCATTTAATTTTAAGGATATTACTTTAAGGGTATATTGAGGGTATATACATTTTTGAATCAATTACTCCATGAGCTAAGCTACAGCTGTTTCCAATACCATAAGTCCTTCTTCCTTTCATTTTCTATTCCCAACTAAAAATAAATATGTTATTAAATTTAGAATTTATTCAAAGTCAACAACAAACATCTTCTACTAAATAAAAATTAAAAGACTTTGAAAATAGACTCTTACCAAATCTCTGAAAATTAAATATTTAATAAAATCTTTTCAGTTGTCCTATGGGTGTGAATTTAAAGGATCTTAGAGTTCTTAAGACAGAATTACACAGAACATATCTGCAGTAAAGGCACAAAAAGTGCTTCAGTGAAAAGTCATCTTAAAGAAAGGACTTAATTAAAGTGCATTGAAGAAGTAAATGTGAGTTCAACAAGTGAGAAGATCTGTTTTTCTCTCAATGATGCTTAAGATGTGTGTCTTTACTTAAAATATCAGATTCTGAATAAAGTTGGATTTAACCAGAGCACACAGCAGTACTTTTCTTTTAGTGAGTCAGTTGCGTGTCGACAAAATCAGGCACAGGCATAAAAAAGAAGAGAAATAGAGGGAAGACCAGTATAATACTACATCTATTGCATAACTCCAGAACTGCAGTGGGTATATTGTGAAAGAGTACAGAAGTCAGCTACCACATTTTTAGGTGTGTTTCTTTATCTCCTGACATACCTAGCTACAGCTAGGTATAAGAATGATTCGCAGCATGTAAATATCCAAAGACTATAAATATAAATTAAACTAGTCAGGAAATTACATTACTGTTTAATTAAATTGCAAGGCTTTTGTTACTAAACCTGTAAAACCAGAAAATGTTAATGAGATATTTTATAAAGAATTTAACTGTCAGGTGAGTGTATCTGTTTCATAAATAGATGATATACTTACTGTGTATATACTTACATATATATATGTATATATATATAGCTATGTATATCAGTATATATATACAGTAGTTACAGTTGCTGGCAACAGTAATCCAAACACTTTTGTGGGATACAACAGGCCGTGAATTAGTTCAGGTCGTGATATAGTTCCCCAAAACTGTTGATTTGTGGCTAATGAGGCCCTAAAATCCTTGAAAACCTTTTAGAATCTTAGCTACCAGTAGCAGAAATATCAATAAAGAGTAACCTTTTCTGTTAAATCTAGTGAGTAAAAATATATAGATAACTGTCAGTCAGTCCAAATAAATCTATCAGAGTTGTGATAACATTGATATTATTCTCTAAGCAAAAAGGGTAAATCCTACTGTTAAGAATGTAAGAAAACACATTACACAAAAATACAAAATCACTCTGGATTTTTTGATTGACAAACTGTGATATAACAAATCATCTCACCTCCAAGATCTCTTCTTAGATGCATCCTAAATTATCTTTGTTAATTTCCCTCTACATTTAACAATATTTTAGAGCTATACTTATATAGAAGTATTACAGTATCCACAAGGATATATTATTTAAATAGCAAGTTAATTGTGTTTTCATTACCCAGTGAAAAAATCAGAATAGGTACTGTTTCCTTCCATAGATAAGGAAGACTTGGACAAGGGGAGAACTGGAACACAAGGAGTAATGAAGATCTCTCAAGGGCACTAGGCTCATGATAGAGACAATTCTAATCCTATTATTCATACAATCTACTCTGTAAAACACTAAAAAGCAAGCAAGAGATCATTAAGGTCATCAAAGAAACATAGGGAACAGCTTCAGTCAGTGGCAAATAGGGAACAAGGCACAAGGAAGAAAAGAAATGCATGAAGAAACAATTAAATTTTTGACAAGGTAGAAGTATAAAAGATTAACAAAGTCACATGTCCTGGCAATGCAGTAATCTAAAACTTGAGCATAGCGCATAATAATGCTGTATATAAAATGAATGGATGAGGTATTTTTAATAAAAGAAAAATTAATAAAAAATATAATTTTTTGTGGATCTGGAATGAAAACATTAAAAAATATTCTTCAGATCAAACTTGGTATTTTAATCAACCCATAAAGAAATGTCTCATTTAGCTTTCTTTTTTGAATTTCATATTCACAATAAATTTCTTCTGAAATTTTATTTCAAAAACTATGACAGGTTTGATTCTGTAAATGTCAAGGTAAGATTTTACTGACCTTTTCAAAAGAAAGTCAAAGCAATTAAACCTATTTGCATTGGTTAATATACTTTTGTGAACATATTTTCAATGGAGTTTAATCCATATTTTTTGGTAAATAAGTTTTCCTGATGAAAATGTTAGTAAGCTTTGGTTTACACAAAAAAAAAGCTGCAGGCAGAACACATGCAAGACTGAGACCTGGGACTGCCCAGCGTGGGGAAGAGAAGACTCAGGGGGAAGTTATCAATGTGCACAAACATCTGAAGGGAGCATGCAAAGAAGACAGAGCCAGGCTCTTTTCAGTGAAAGAGCCCAATGGCAGGACAAAAGCAGTGTGCACAAACTTAAGCACAGGAAATTCCTTCTGAACATCAGGAGACACTTTTTCTCTGTCAGGGTGACAAAGTACTGGTCCAGGTTACCAAGAGAGGTTGTAAAGTCTTTATCCTGTATGGACAAGATCCTAGGCAGACTGCTTAAGGTCGCTCTTCCTGAGCAGGGCAGCTGGACCAGATGAACATACAGAGGTCCCCTACAACCTCAGCCATCCTGTGGTTCTGTGATTCTGTGAAGGTGGGGAAAGAGAGTCTGCTCCAAATCAACCAGATGACAGAAGTCTTTACTAGGAAAGACTTCTGTTCCATGATTTTTTTTTTTAAAATACCCATATTTATTACTTTCAAATATTGAGGTTGAAGTATGAGGGTAGCTGCCATTAAAGATTACGTCTTCATTATCCTTAAGCCGCAGAGTTAAAGGTATTCTAAGAAATTATAGGAAACTATAGTATCCACCATGTACCTCTTACAGAAATCTTGTGTTTTGAAAATATCCCTTGCTTTGGAAGACTGAAGTTTCTTAATATTAAAAGGAAGAGATCCTCCAACAGGAGAGAAGTAAGAGGACTACTAAAAGCCCTAGTTATGTAGTGGCAGTCCTCTGAGGCTCCATGGGTGACTCCAGGAAGTGGGGGAGGACTGTATCTATTCCTAAAAACATCAGAGGAATAGCCGGAAAGTCCTTTGGGGAAATATTGCACATGGGGGAAGGTAGAAGACCAAGCCATTGATCCTTGGAAACTGGAGAATCCTTGGGGTTTTTTGCAACTGACCTATGGCATACAAGGAACAGAGTGACAATGTCACTTAGCAAAAGGAAATATAAACTTCAGCTCCACAGCTGACAGGTCAAAGGCAGGTGAAGTACTGGTCTTATGGTATGCAGCCCCAGCTTCCTTGCTGCTGGTGCAAGAGCCACAAAGATGTCAACTTTGAAGACAGTATGATAAACTCAAGCTACAATTTGCTTTAATGAGTCTTGTGTCTAGAGTCATTCTCCTTTTCCTAGCTACCAATTGCCCTCTGTCTTCTTTTTCAAATTTCTCCTAACATGTGCAGTTCTTCCTCCTAAATTTAAATTATGAATAATAATCCTTACACACTGCCTCTCCTGAACTGTAGTCCTGTGTTTTGCTGTGAATTTTTCCTGTCTCATTTAAACCATAAGCTTTTCACATAGGGCATGCATCTTGTAAATTTATGGTGTTGCAAGTGTGTTTAACGCTAATAATGTGCAGTGACAGGGCAGGGCAGATTTATCAGCAATGCCCTGAAAAAGAGGCAGCTATTGAATTCATAATATGGCACTTCATATTCACAAGAGAGGAAAAAGCTGTCATCTCAGAATAAGGGATCTGCTATAAAAGGAATGGTTATTTTGCACTAATGGTTATAAAGAATTCATACATTCCACTTCATTATCAATTCCATATAGCAGTGACTATTTCCTAATGTTACTTGTACCATAAAGCTGTTGTTTAAGTCTATTTGATCGCTCATATTTGTTAAAAGAAAGATTTCACTAATAAAAGGTAAATTAGACCCAAGGCGTATGAACAAAACACCCACATGCTCCTGCCCATCAAACGTCATAATGCAGGGAACAAAACAACTTTGTATGTACAATGAGGTGGAAAGTTCCTCAGTGATACTTACGAAACATCTGAGTCATACAAGGAAGGAGAAAGGAAGCAGAGTGCTGGGTGGACTAAACAAGGGAAATGCTTGGGAGCTGTAGTTTCAGAAGTAAGATGAAAGACTTCATCAAACATAAGGAGAACTTGCAGGAAAAGTAATGTCTTTACAAAATTGTTGAGGGCAAAAATACGATTTTTGAAGAGCCTATTTAAGCTCTGATCTTAAAGTAAGCTGAGTGCTCCTGGCAAAGCACTCAAACTTTTGCTCCTTTTTCGTCTGGCAGCACCAGGTGGCAGCCTCTTCTAAGGACAATCTATGAATTTACTTCAGAGTACTGGGGTGCCTGCTTTATGGTGAACTTGCCAGTGACTGCCACAAGAGAGGAGCCCCGAAGAGAAGATACAAGGACTCCCCTTGAAACAACATCTCAGCCTTGGCCATATTGATCATCATCACTGGTCTACTCTGGCCTCCAATCAGGAGGCCTGGAGACACACCATCCATAACGCTGTAGATGCTTTTGAGAAAGCACGCAGGATCACTCTTGAGGAGAAAAGACAACTCAGAAAGAATCGTGTCTTGCAGAATACACCACCTAAGAAGTCTTTCTGCTGTGCCTTTTGCAACCGGACATATCTATCTCATATTGGCCTTATTAGCCACCAGTGTGCTTGTAACAAACGCGGATAGAACCCTTCCCAAATCTTCGTTCGCTAGTCATCCTAGCCATGATGACTGGGATGCCTTGCTGTGTATGCTCAGGTGTTTCTTAACAGCGATAACTAAAGGTAGCATTAAAATGAATGAGTCCCGGAAAAATTATTAAAAAAAAAAGATGAAGAAAAGAGGTCTGCATTGATCTAGAATAGCATAAACCGGAAACAGAATTTTTGTTGGGACTTCATAGCAGGAAACATGAAATTTGGCATGAAAAATATCCCCAGCTATGCTATGTTTCTTTCTCCTTTAGGAGTGCTACTCATAAAGTGCAAGTAGGTCTGCTTACTGGGACTTCAGAGGCAGCAGGTACACTGCCAGCTTCACCGCCCACCTGTGAACCCACAGGAAACCTTCCTCTAGCTCCCCACTCATACAGCCCTCCCAAGCTGCTTCTCAGAGTAGAAGAACTTGTGGGAGGACCCCATAGACCACACTTTTCTCAACCCTTCTCCTTAATCACAGCATAATTGTGACTGAGTTTGGCATCAGACAAAGCTGTGTAATTGTGTTGGACATCACATCCACAGCATTAAATATTTTTTTTCCATTTCTTTTAATTCCTTTCCACTCTACTAATAGCCAGTCCTCTGGAGTAATCAAGTTACATCCACTTGAAATTTTTGTGCTAGCTTAGAGAAATGATTTTTCTTTTTCTTTGTTTTAATTTTTTCTTGGTAAGGGGATGGGGGAAGGAGCCCTCAGCTATAAATCTAGCATAAAGTTAAAGCAGTTCTGTTGTTCCTAGTCAGGTGTTTTGGTTTTTTTGTTTGGTTGGGGTTTTTTGCCCCATATCAAATTAACAATCAGAATGCTTAAAGAAGCCAAGGACAGCAATTCCTACATGTGGTCAGTTGTTTGTCACCACTAACCCATCCAGACCATACTGTACCTTACAGGTACAGTTTTTACTCCCATTGTACACCATATAAGGAAAAAACTATACTATGCTAAAAACAGCAACAGGGGAAAAAGATATAAAAATAAATAAGATATAGTAACAACACAGGGATTGAAAACAGTAGATTGCAGAAGTTGTAGAATTAATGTTCATATTTCTCCCAACAGTTTCACATGGCCAAAGCTATCCTTCAGGCTTTCTATTGTGATTCTAGTGATCAAATACCCATAGTTAAACACACAAACTCTCTACTCCTCTCTGTCTGCACCTGTATTTGGTATAAGACAACTTCATTCTTGGCTTTTGCTTGGGTGTCATAGTAGTTAATACAATAAATATTTGAGGTAGAGAGTAGTTTGTCACCATTAATGATATATTCCTCAGACAATATATAAAGTAAATCACTTAGTTCCAGAGGTACTACAGGATATAAGTAGTATTTTGTTTCAAATACCTCTTCAAGTGGTATGTGTATTACCAAAAACAGGTCCATAATTAAACTTTAAAGAAAATAGTTGCACTGTCTCATCTTTATGTGTCAAATTCAGCATCATACAATGGCTCTCCAAAAGTGTCTTTGTATATCCCATAGAAATATGTCTGTAAATAACCTTGATTTCAGATGCCGACAAGGTCAAAAAGTGAAAAAGGAAAAAAAAACACCTGTTTTTCCCTGAATTAGGAAGTACATAAAAATGTTTGCCTCAAAAGCAGAAAATTTAAATTTACAACAAAGTTCATTAAATACTGTCCCTAATCAAAATTAACAAAATATCAAACAATATTTTTATGTTGAGTAATAGACCCACATAAAACAAGATTAAAATAATTTTAAAACTGTTCTTAAAGTAATATTTTTCACCAGCTAAGTTAATATCCTCATATATGCACTTCTGAAGGAAATAAGGAAGGAAGTAGTCTCCAAAAGAGGGAATAACTCTTCCATCATCAATGTTTTACTCCTTCCTGAGATTAAATGATGCTATACCCTAATATTACACCTGCTGCAGTCTACCATCTCTGTGCCAATTAAGATGGAAACTAAATTTTCTAACAACAATACCTAAGTGAGAACACTCATAGGGCAAGTTTTTATCTGTAGAATTCTTCAGATGTGCTCACACAGCATACAATGATTTATTGATCTAACTCTGAAAAAAAAGTGGTGCTGAGGAAGAGCTTGGCCTTGGTGCTGTGTAGCGATTGTTCTTGTCTTCTAGTTCAGCATAGCCAGCCTGTACTCTTGAGCAGAACAAGAGTGAATTTAAAATGCAACATACACATAGCTAGTGAATTAAATAAAAAGGAGTTAATTTGTTCAAGAGAAGAAGAGTCATAAAAGATACTTATTTCAAAATGAACCATCAATCTTTCCTTGGCTGGGAAGAAGTTTAGAGTGGGTTAGTCAAATGCTGTGTGAACATTAAAAGTACAGCAGGCAGTGGAGAGGGCCTTGGATGAAGCTCAGCTTGTAAGGCATGTCTCTTTAAAAGGGAGGAACGATTAAGGACATATTTTACAGCACGTTTAGGGACAGTACTGGGATAAGTCTGCAGCACCAGCCATGAGAGTCTTGAGGTTTGAAATACAAATCAAGTAGAAAACTCTTGACATCCTAACTCAGTCTTTTGGTAGAATAAATGAAGATAAAATGGCTGAGGTTTAGCATATGTGACAACAACTATGGAAATTTTGACAGCTGAAAATTCTGTATGAAACTTTTATGATTCCGTTCACATTAAGAGGTTTTTTTTCAAGGCAGTGGGTGAGAAATTAACCATAGATTTTTGTAAGGTCAGTGGCAGCTGAGAAACTGCTAGGAATTTCCAGCTAGCTCTCAATAAGTGTTCCTTCTGTAGGAGCTGCCACAGGAGGCCACAGAATGAACTAGATCCTTTTAAACTGTCACAGAGCAGGAAATGCCGATTTTTTCCCCCTTCTTTTCATGGAAGCTATTTCTCACAGAAAGTTAAAACAGAAGTGAAGGTTTCTTGTCAATGCCTAGTGTTTCAGTTAAGACTTACATGTTACATAGCCTCAAAAAAATTATTTCAGAAAGACTTCTAAAAATCTAATCCAGTCCAGTGTAGATTTCAGCAACAGAATATCCTCTTATTAAAACCAACTCAAAACAGTGTGTAGAACCATAGTCCTCTGCTGCAGCTTACCAACATGCACAATTTGTGCCACCCCTTTCCCCTATTCCAGCTACCTCTTAGTGCCATTGCAGCTTCCTGAGTTACTTTCCATAGAGAATGACTTCTCCAAGCTCTCCTCTTTATGAGAAGTGGCCTTTCAGTGTGACACCTTTCCTCTCCATCCTCAATGCTGCCCTCATTGAAGTGTACCCTGGTTCTTTGATTTAAATACCATGGTAATATAACACATGGGTAATGCAGATACAGAAATGTGATGGATCTGCTGCACTATGACCACAACAGTCAAGTAAGAACTGGCAACAGATCAATAAACAAGGTTTTCAAAACAAACTAACAAACAAGTAATAAAACAACAATAAAAAAATAATCTCCTTTTTCCAATAGACAGCAAGTCCTGTTGAATCGTATTACTCTGTCATTCAGAAATACATTTGATGTGTAAGAGGAATATATCATATTCTTTCAGGTAGATACAGAGATGTACAGAGTCATCACTGCCATTAGAAAATAAACATGCATGTTGTCAGGCTGTCCTTTTGCTGAAAACCATCTATAGTTGCTGCATATTTAGTTAAAATGTTGTGCCTGTGTTTTTTGAACAACTGTTTAAGTTTAACCAGGTTTTCCTTTTGAGTGAGGGAACCAGTTAAGAAATCAAAATCCAAGAATAAAATGTGTCTTCGAGGACTTTTCAGTTCTCATCTGTTAGAGAAAAAGTATCTTTAATGCAGTAAAATATAACACTTATAGTTAACAATTGACCTAGTCACTTTTTCTAAACAAAATGAGAATTCATACTTGTGAGTGTAGCTTAGACAACACAAGGAAGCAGCTGAAATATTTTCTTCTTCTCTGAAAAGGTAAAAGTCTTTTTCTTAGCACCATATGAGAAATTTTGGAGTGTACTGACCTTTTCTTGTTTGTTTGTTTTTTCAGTTATTTTCATGGGGGATGACATGAAAATTTTCCTTATAATGTACAAAGCAGACCTCATGATTTCAGTAATTCCTCTTCTCACTCATTGCATTAAATGAACTAGAACATGTGCATTTTGGACATTACAATATAGTCTAGCATTAGGTATGGTGAAACTTTAACTGTCTTTCAGGTTCAGGAGTGTTCTTTAGTGTTGCAAGCACCACTAAAAAATTAAACATTTACTTACAGACATGGTGTAGGGTAGGTATATAATAAGTAAACCTAGGGTAAAGAGGGATGAGAGAGTGCCACTGCAGTCAACAAAATAAGGATGTGCTCATATAAATATAAGCAATCAAGTAAGAACATTTTCAAGAAGTTACTGTCCCTTAGCAGAGATACTTTAAATGGTTTGAAAGCCTGTTACAAAATATAGTGATGAATTACGGTAAATTATTTTATTTTGCGGTCCTGGTACATTACAGGAATCCATGCTCAGCTATAAAATAGGTGTCAGTGTAAGGGAACAAACCTCCTAGGGTAGGTAGATGAAGAAGTTACAAGATATGAACTTCATTTCTATTCTGTGTAATCCTAACTGCGTATATTTTAAGATAAGATATGCATCCATGAGCTCATTGTTGGAATAAGATTACACCATTGTAAATATCTGAGAATCAACATAACTTACAAAGCTCATATTAGCAGTTATTTGAAGGCAATGTTGAATCAAGTTCAAAATTTTTCCCTGCAGCCCCAA
Source organism: Corapipo altera (assembly GCF_003945725.1). Lineage (NCBI taxonomy): Eukaryota > Metazoa > Chordata > Aves > Passeriformes > Pipridae > Corapipo > Corapipo altera. The sequence goes on along the minus strand of NW_020884875.1, from coordinate 25,782,073 downwards.
CTACACCATTCCTGTGTGTCCCACAGGAAACAGTATCATATTTTTCTTCTCACTTATTTCTTGTCATGCAGATTCTTCAAACATCCAAAGGCTGGTTTACTAACCTGATGATGAAGATGAACACTATAGCAATATAACAAAACCTGTAATATTGCATCAGTCTAAAGAGATGCCATTCAATAAACTTTTACCCAAAAACAAGCTTGTTATGCATAAGTTGCATGCTGTCTGTCCATGAATCTGCCCCAGTGATGCTCTGATGTCACAGCACAGTAAAACTTGACCCACAGGTTCAGGGTATAATCTTCAGTTCATCCCCACTAAAGATCCTAATCGTTCTCAGTACAGCAAGATGCTGATTGCTACGAGAGGACGTTGTACTGCCTTACTGCCACTGAAGAGGGACTGTTCTTTCCTGTGCAGTCATCTCCCACACAGTTAAGAAAAAAAAAAAAAGTCCATGTACAATTACAAGCAAGGTTTCCAGTATGGCTGAGGGGATTGTACCTGGTATTATACCTGAACTGAAATAGTGGGAGTCAAGCTTTGACAAACTGAAGCCACTATTCTGTCATTTGCCACCCACCTCTTTTTTATTTTGTGTGAGTGGAGGGGTTAGTATCAAATGCATCTTCTTCTACTATTAACAGCTCAGTGCTGGAGTTTTTCCCTAAACTACCTTAATTGCTTAAAGCTTGTATTTCAATTGGTCATAAATACATCTAATATCAATTTGATGTCAGGCAACAGCTGCAACATTCACTGCAACTGGTTCCCAGAAAAATAGTTAATTCTGAAAAATGTTGATAACTTCATACTTCAGTTGAAAGATTTAATAACAAAAATTTTAATTTACTCCCCTTTCCTCCCTCCAAAAAGTTTTAAGACAGGTTAACCTGTCAAAAGCAGCATTGATACTGATCCAGCTGAGGCAGCGAAGGAGGTTGTATATCCTTATTATTACCATAATTGGCATTGGAATCTCTTCAGAAATTCTGATTTACATTGTAGCAGAGGATTATGGTTGAATTTTATCCCATGAATGGGAGTACTTTATCATCTACAGAGGCTTGTGAAATTCAAATATAAAAACTGTCAGTTAAACATTTCATGAAAAGCCCTACCTTATACTAATCCAAAGAAACACGAACAAGTGCTTGAGAGGATGAAAATCCACAATATGTTTTGGTAGTTAACCACTTACAAAAACATTAACATTCTTGGGCACGTTTGCCCTCTGAGCTTCTGAAATAACTTTGGAGCAGCAGGATTCAGTTCCTAGTAGACTTCCAACACCCTGAAAAAAATAGTTAGTCAGAAGCCTCTAGTATTTATGAATTATTAATGCTGGCTTTCTCTGTTTTTTCCTTAGTTTTGCTTTTGTGTGCATGTTCAGCTAAGTAATTCAATAGACTGATAGAGACATGAATATATATGCTAATTAACACCAAGGCTAACCTTTAAAGTTCCTTAAAGCTGTCAGCTTTCAATGAAATATTTTCATTTTTCTTCTTCTGAACTGGAATACAAACATTATTTGTACACTTGGTGCCAGCAGGGTGCCCCCAGGAATCAGCTTTTAAGATTTTTTTTCATTGTAGAAAACAGTTTAAGAAAGGTGTCAGTTTTACAAACCTCATTTACAGTCCCTATCATGAGAACGTATTCATGTTGTCCCAGTAGCTTCCTTCAGTTCTCATTACATCTAAACGAGGTTTAGAGATTTGAATACCTCACACACTGTCCCCATGAAATAGCAAGATCAGAGGCGGGGGCGGGGGGTGGGAAGAGAAGAAAGGGGAAAGGGAGGCTTGGGGATCTGAGATGCTACACTAACACTAACACTGGTGTTGGAAGTAGAAGGAAAATTTCTTGTATTTAAACAAATGTTCAAAAACATTTTTGGTGAACTGAAGAAAAGACAAACTCACTTTACTGTCCCCACTTTACTCTTATGATAAGTTGTTCCCTCCAAAGCTTTTAATGCATGAGAAAAAGGAAAGTATCTTTACAATCCAGTGTTATATCCTTTCTAGTCATTGATACATTATAAATATAGATAGCCACAAAACTGAAGTATTTGATAGCAGAATCTAAAGAAATCCCAGTTTAATTCCTACTTATCTGATTCAAACACTATAATACGTGCAGTAGAAGCAATAGGAGCAAAGTTACAAAGACTAAATTCCCGCTTCTGTTAAGAGATAACTGATCTCTTTTCCTCTCTTCTATTTTTTCCCTTCCTCCTTTTCCATTACATTTGAGTAAGAAGAATCACCAAACTTCTCCCTAGTTCAACACTGTCATTTCCGCATTCCTGTTCAAATTAATAGATAGTCTAAATTCATCTGAGATTTGAAGTCACTCAATCCTGTGAGGAGCTCAAACACAGCTCTTTTGAAAATACCCGTACTTTAGATCTATCTTAAATTCCAATTACAAAACTTGGAAGGAAGCCTGAATTTTTGTTATAAATACACACCTCTGATCACATTTACAAATAGACTGTCTAAAGCACTACAGAATGAACCTGTTTTACTTGATTTTGGCATAACAATTTGATCTTCGTAATACTGAGAATTCGTACTCAATCATGGTGATAAAAATTTTGGAGTTTTTTCTCTTTTTTTCAGGATCTATTAATATTATCCCAGCAGAGTAACTACACAGAAAACTGATTTACTACTTAAAATGAAACAGGCAGATTTTGAAAGTATAAGTTACTTGATTTTGATCAGTTAGGCACAGAGATTAGGCTTCTTATGGCTGGGGGTTCAGAGACCAACATATCAGTTTAAGCGTCAAGTAAATAGACAGACTGGCAAAGTGTGGGGTAGCAGTAAGCCTTCACTGACCCCATTATAACCTATGTGCAGTTTTCCTGCTGCAGATGTTTTTATGCTGGTTTCTGAGAAAATGATTCAAAATTGAATGCCAGTATTGCCTATCTTGTAATTTGATAAGCAATCAGTAGATTTTACAGAAGTGAAAAACCTATTTTTACACACTGTATGTGACACAATGTTCTCATTCCAGCCATGAACTCTGCCATAACATGAAAATGCAAAATATATATACTATGTTACATGATATATTTACTAAATTAGACATGAAATAGAATCCCAGGAATAAAATGCTTGTCATACCAAGCATTTTAAAGATATTCTTCAAGTTTTAATTCTTCTGTATATAAGACGATGCAGTGAGACAGACCCCAAAGAAATGAAGGCTTTTCTCGTGCTCAAGTAATAAATTGATGGTACTCTCATTGCTATTCATTGTAGATCTACTAGTGCAGTGAAATGAAGGTTTGTAAATTAAAGTTATGCAATACTCACCTAGCTTCTTTCCCAGAATTATTTGTACCTCCTGTTTCTCAACACAGTTTGAACTTTATCTATCTGCTGCTCAGGTCTAGTTTGCCCAGTAATTTTTTCTTGAACTTTCCTTCAAAACAGGCAAGAAATATTCTTTCTTAGTCAAATATGGTGTTTTGCTATATGCTTGGCAGTTACTTCTGACAACTTGTTTATAAAGGATTTCCTGACCTTTGGTTTGCTCAACTTTACTGTGGTTATTTGAACCAAGATGAAAAATCTGGAAAAAATACATGTCTTCTCATAAGTGTTATCCAGTGAACAGCTTATCTGTCTGTGCATATGATCAGTCAGTTAGTTCAGCAGACAAATTTTCCTCTCATCTTCCCACATAATTCCTCTCCATCACCATGACCAACAGAGTACAAAATAGCAATATTTTGTATAATAACCTATTATGACTACCATTGACACAGACGTCTTTAAGAAACTAAGCCTGGGTTGCACCATGAAGTCTTTCTAGAGATACTCAGCTGTTGTATGAGCCTCTCTTGGATTTTTTCATAATGCATATAACTTAATCCACACTCCCTTACACCCTGAGAAATATTTAAAATATTGTAAATTATTCGATTAGGTAACAGGTTCATAAGAGTTTCTAGGTAATTACCTCTTATTGTCTTCTTTTATTTATAGAGCAAGGAGAAAGAAACAAAATGAAGAAAAAAAGACAACAAATCTTGACACTACTTTTCCCAAAAATGTTGCCATTTTTACAATAGTCTATCTCAAGGCTGTGGCCAATTTTGTCTTCAACTTTATTTATTATTAATATTTCCAACAAATGACAATTTGCATTATGCTCTTTCATCATAAGAGTGACACCAAGCTTAAAAAAAAATACTACTCTGAAAGATGAGAGAATCTTCAACAAATCCCACATTTGCAGAAGATTCAAGATAGTCATTGAAGCTCCTTCATACCTCTGGCAGTAGACAAGGATAGGGATGGAACTGGAGAGGCTGACCAAGGGTTATTACAACTTCCATTTGTGGAGAGGTGGAATATAAGCACATTTGAAAAAAAAAAGCTGCCACTTTTTTTATCCTAATCAATTCACAATATTAGAAGAGTCTAATGAAACTCATAAGACTGAAAACCTGTGCAAAGGTCAATAAGCTATCCTGATCCCAGGGGAGGCAGAAAACTGGAATCCTTTATTGGACATACCATTTCATATTTAAAGGATTCAGAGTTTACATATTCAACAGGGGGCTTGCATATTCATTCTATTACAACTGGGGACTTTCCAGAGATGAGGTAAGGGAAAAACCAGGTTTGACAAATCTTGGGGTCTTAGGAATTACCTCATGGGAAAAACCCACTTTAACTTGGACGGTAATTTCATGGGGGAAACAGGTAACACAAAAGGAGAGATAAGGTACAATGAGTCTTCTGCATAGGTTGATCAAATCAGTCTCTCTGGTTTGGGCAGGGCATGTGATAACATCATACAAGGAGTCTCTTCCATTGGGCTGGAGGAGGCAGGAAGAATCCACAATGATGAAGTTACTAAAAAGGGTTTTTTCCCCAGCTTCTGTGACTCAAGGTTTTCTGTTTAAACCTAGCAGTTTCTTTTCTCATATCTAAAATTTGGAATCCAACAACCTGTAAAAAGACAGAAAAGTTTTTTGACAAGACCACACACTAGCCAGTTGCTGAGCCAGGAACACACTGTATAAACTTGAAAAATAAACTTCCTCATTCCAACTATTTTGAACTACTCCAAACAGTAAAACACGAAATACATTTAAAACTTCCACACTGTTCTTTCCAATGAAAAGTGGAAATTATTACACATTTCCTTTGCAAAATATAAATGTAGCCTCTTAATGAAAATTACAAAGATCCAAATTTAGAAAGTTGCTATTTTTCTAAGTTGAGCAAAATCAACACTGCATCATGTCTTCATTTATTATTTTAGTTTAGTTTTACTCTTAGGATTTTTATGGTAATCACCGCATATGCCCATACTTTATTTTGGAGAAATAGTCCCATACCTACAGTCAGTCAAGCATTTGAAGTCAATGCTAATTCTCTAATGTGACTTGAACTCTTGGTCCTCCAGAGGCCATCCAAACTTATATGAGTTAGGAAGTGGGTAACAGTGAGATGAATTAGAGTCATAGAGTCATTAGCTAGTAAAAATCAACACTGTTGTGGAGTGTTGCAAAATCACCTATGTAGGGTTCATTTATTGTCTCCCCCATCTTGCTGCATTCCCACAAGTTTCTAGACCATGTTGGTTACCAGAGACATAATTTGAAAGGGCTGCAGCCCCTTCTCCTTCTCTAATCCAACATGAAATAATCACCACTGCTCCATAGAATTTACACAAGACGTCATCTCAAGGAAGAATGAGTTGAGAATAGGCTTGCCAAGACTAAATAACTTCTTCCCATTTTCCTTTCCTCAACCCTTCCACGTCTGTGAATTTAGAGCTGTTGTTTTGGATTTTCATTCCTTATCTTTTAGGGAAGCACTGAGTTTTGGGAGTTTGTTCTTCCTGCCAGAAATATTATTTAAAGGAAACTAAATACTTGACCTCTTTAATTTGTGAAGAGGAACTTGTGTTCAAGCAGAGAAATTTGAAATAGAAATTGCTGGTTGACTATGCATAGTTATGATCAACAATTTTCAGGCCCCACAGTAATCTCCTCCTGTGAGTTCCAGATGGGCACACAGTATTGGAATACTATGGTTGTAATACAGAATTCGCCAGGTTTTTAAATCATCATAAAACCCTAGACACACTTAGTTCTATGAAAATACACTGCACTGGGGGGAGGCAATGTATAAATAAATATATTACACTTAAGCTCCATCACAGCTGTGTGACTTCACAAGCAGATCACAAGAATAAGCAAAAATATCTGATTGCTAGAATGCTGGTGGCATTTCAGTTATTAAAGAAATTGCCTATTCACTCAACTCTCTTGTTAACTCTGACCTTCCAGACGTTCATTTCAAATAAAATTGTATTATTCTGATCATGCTATCTACATCAACATTTCTATTAAAAAGAAAAGTCATTAGTTTGACAAAATCTCAGCATTAAAATATCCAATCACACAAGCTTTGTACCCCTCTAGTGTGTTAAATTATTTGTTATAACTCACAGTGTATATAACAGTTATACTTTGCAATTGATATGTTCATGGTTCCAACAGACAAGATTGATGAGATTAAAGGATGAAAGCATTCAGTATCAGTAACAGAATGAAAGTCACATTAGTAAGAATTGAACTTTCTTTTTTCTCTTCCTAAAACCTACAGATTCATCATCCTTTCCTTAATGAAACCTCTGTGCCTGTAGTAGAAGTCATGGAACACAGTGGAGCAGGTGCAGGAACAGACTACCAATTATGAAAAGGTGTGGGTTATTTGTCTAAGTAGGGTTGTATTGGTAAGAAGAGAGTTTTGGTACTTGGTTCTTAAATGAAAAATCTGAAGAAAACTTCTGAACATGGACCAAGAGAAGCCAGATTGTCTCTTGGGGAAAAAAAAATATAGGCAAAATAGGAAGTTAGAGGAAAATAGCATCAAACCAGAACGATCTCATTGAATGAGAATCAGAGCTACGCCTTTGCAATGAAAAGGGCAACCTTTGTCCATCTAGATAAGAGGGCTTTCTACCTGAAAAAGGTTGTTGAGTTTGGGTGAGGTCATGTTTGATGGGTTGACCTTGGCTGGATGCCAGGCACCCACCAAGCCACTGTATCACTCCCCCTTCCCAGCTGGACAGGGGAGAGAAAATAAGACGGAAAATGACTCATAGGTTGAGATGAGGCAGTTTACTGAAGCAAAAGTGAAAGATTGAGTGTACTCAAGCAAAGAGAAAAAAAAAAGTTTATTCTCTTCTTCCCATCAGCAAGCGATGTTCAGCCAGTTTCTGGGAAGCAGGGCTTCAACACATGTTCAACACAGTTATTCTGGAAGGCAAACACTGCAAATAACAAGTGCCTCCTCTCCCTCCTTCTTTCTTTAGCCTTTATATCTGAGCCAATGGCAACATTTCTGAGAAAAGTACTGTCATGTTTTGTTGTCTTTTTTTCTTCATTTTGTTTTTTTTCTCCCTGTTCTATATAGAGAAGAAAACAATAAGAGGTAATTACCTAGAAACTAATCCAATAATTTACAATATTTTAAATATTTCTCAAGGTGTCAGGGAGTGTGGATTAAGTTATATTCATTATGAATATCCCTTTGGTTAAATTAGGTCAGCTGGTCTAGTTGTGTCCCCTCCCAGGATCTTGCCTACCCCAACCCTTGATGGGGAAGAATGTTGGAGAGACAGCACCGAAGCTGTGCCAGTGCTGCTCAGCAGTAGCCAAAACACCTTTCTAGTTACCAGTGCAAAAGAACAACAGCACTGTGAGGACTGCTGTGAGAAAATTATCTCCACCTCAGCCAGACGCAGTACATCAGGTCACATCAACAATACTATATTTTGGTCTTCAGATATTCTTTGGTAGTGTTTACTTTGGAAGGTAGATAAATTTTAATCTGTATAATAACCTTCTGTGTTTTTAAAAATCCTCAGCCTGTTGTTTCAATTAAATATGGTAGTAATCTTCCTGCCTTGTCTGCAAGAGCAGAGTAGGATAGTGAACACCTACTTTGTTCCACCTAAGCAATGGTTGTACTTCACTTATCAGAAAAGTGAATTGCCTAATATTCCTTGTACTTTTCAGAATGGTTTTCTAGTATTTAGGTTGTTCTTGTAAGTTACTTTAAAATTCTGCCTACAAAACATTCAGCTTTAATTTACACTAATATACAAATGTACTGGGTATATAAAACTAAAACCAAAAACCTAATAGATGTACAGATGTACAGATACCTTTACATAAAAGTATATTGTACACTGTATATATTCATGCGTATTATTCAGTTTCAAATTCCAAGACGTAAAAAGAAAAGAAAAAGGTTTAATAGAGGAAAATTACACATAAACAATTTAATTAATTAAAGTTACATATCAAATTATCCTTGTGGATATAACTATAGAAATCTCTTAGTAAACTATTAAATTGTAACAAAATACTGACTAACAAGAATAGCATATTTCAGTTCCTATAGTATCTTTATCACACTCCTTTTTCATAGGGCAATAAGAAACTCAACATACAGAGGTTAATTTAGGTAGCAACTACCACAATTCACAATTGCATTATCACCTATTAAGAACCATTGTTTGTGGAAATTTTAAAGATATATTCCAGAGTGAATAAAAGCATAAAATTATTAGGAATAAAATTGTTTCCCTGTATGCTTACAGGACTGCTGAGCATAATTATACATTTCTGGGGTCACCTGTTTGGAGTTTACTCCAAAATTTTATGCAAATTTCGAATAACTTCATTTTTTCATTTTAAATGCTAATATGTTTTTGCATTGCACAGTTGAGTTGCATGAGGAACTAATGGACACAGATTGCAATTGATGGAACTCCATCAGACAAAAGTCTAGAACGACAGACTAACAGTTTGTCAGAATGACAAACTTTTAATTCATTGTTTCCTACTGCCACATTCTTGTTCCCAAATGAGCTACCATAATTTTCAATCAGTTACTAAGTCCTAGCTATATTAACTATATTCTGAGCAAAAATCCGTTCCAATGAAAATTCCAATTGCTGGGGCAGTATTTTATTTTTTTCCCTTCCTTTTGCTCATTTATTCACTGAATGATGTAGGCTTAAATCAGCTTATACAACTTCATGTAATACACTTGCAGTAATCTGTACAACATAAAAAGACTAGCAGAAAAAAAGGAAAATCAAATACTCTGAAGACAAACATGCCTGTTTAGATTTGCTCAGGTTTCAACGAATTATACACCTGAAATCCTGTGAGAACCAGTTGAATCTCTGTTAGGTTCACAGTGGAAGCCAAAATAAAGCAAACTTAAAGAAGCATGGAAGTATCAATGGATAGGAAGCCAAAATGAAAAAAAAAAATAAAAAGGAGGGAGGGAAGGAAAGAAGGAAGGAAGGAACCACATCCCACTTTCCACCTATTTTCTCCAGCTCTTTTTCAACTCCTGACCTTATTGTTATACTTTTCTTCAATCTCCTTCATACTAGGAAAAAACCTGCTAAGACTGAGTATGGATCACCACTATCCACAGCTTGACAGGACAATCACAGTCTGGCATCCCACAAGAAGATATACGTACATATTTTTTTAATGATAGACATCATTCCCATTTCTCCATTCCCATTTCTTGTTTTGCTGACTTTGTACAGTTGTTTTCAGACACGGAGAGAGAAAGGAAAACCTGTAGTAGCAAACTCTAATTTCTCCATTATTATTTGATATTAAGATGTTCCAGACCAAGTACAACAGCATTACTCAGATCCCTATAACCTGAATTCTTTTTTGGACATCGAGAACTAATATACAAGACTTTCAGCAACATAAATTTGACCACCATGAGCAAACGTAAAGGATCTGAGTTATACCTTGACAGAAAGCTACTGCCAGAAAATTAAAAGTTAAAAACGTGTAAAATATTAGACTACAAGAGGATACCATATGAAGTTTCCTGAGTAGATGTTGGAGAGTAAAGATCACTCAGCTGATATTTGGGCCTTTGTGAAGAAAGGTTTGATCAAAGCCATTGAACAATGAGGTTGTTGAGAAGTGGCCTTGAGCTGAAATAGTGATTTCTTTGCAAGTTCTTGCCTTACAAGCCATATGCTTCTGATGTTTCCCAATTACATGCTTGTCTTTCTTTCCCTTTTTGCTACAAATGAATCCAAGAATCTGTCCCAGTAGTGAAGATTGTGGAGTTTTAAGACTCTCTAGGTTGAATTATCTATGTTACTGGAAGAAATATGAAGAAGTGAGGTTATTTTGATAAATTATAAGAGTGAATAAGCAAGTGTATAAATATAACTATGATACCTACTATAAAACAATCTATCTCCCCTTAGCAAATGAAAAAATAATTAAAATCAGCAGCTTAGTCATCCGTGGTGGCAACTGCTCAGTAAACAGGAAAGTGGTTTTGCTTCCCTAAACGATATTTTGTACCTTGTGACATATAGTGGGTCTGTAGATGAAGTTCAAAATTGAAATCTAACTTTCTCCCGCAATCAGTTTCAACACATGTGCCACTCACATGATCCTAGAATTGAGTGCTTAATATGGTTGAGAGAGATCATCTGAAAACTGTAAAAGGAAAAAAAAATAAAAGAAAAGGAAAATTTTCTGTACTTATTCCAATTTTTTTTCAAGAACTGTTCAATATAATAAGATATGATACCATGTAAAGGAGAGTATTTGTTTGTATACAAAACCACTTTCAAAGGAATTAATTTCTGTTCAATCATATTCAGTCTTGAATAATTTCCCCTTATAAAAATGGGAAAATGATATCAACAGCCCCATGACAGGACTTTCTACCTAAATTTCCTACCTCTGCTCCTTACTGGTATTCACATGTAGCTATCCCTTTTCTGTAATTACATCTCCACTGTACTCCATAGAGTACTTCACTCTAAGCAGCAAAGAATATTTGCTTGCCTTGAGTACTTTTAGAAATAATTTGATTTTACTTTTAGTCGCACACTGAACAGCTTTATTGTTATGGCAGTTATTGTGGACCTTACAGTAAAATCAATTGTTGATGAAATTGTTTGTGGAACTGATCAAACAAAAAAGCTTTTTTTCAAAACAGTAGGCAGATGATTGATTGGTGTGAATGGGAATCCATGCCAGAAAAAATTAATGTTCCTAGGATTTTAAAATCCACAAATAGCATGTTGAATTATTTCATGGATCTTCCGTCACAGTAAGGAAAAAAAAATCCAGCTATTTATTTTATACCCTGAATTGTTCGTCACAAGCCTGTTAAGCAGTGACCTTTTTTTGTTTTGGTGTGTGTTGAGAGAAACTGATATCAGTGGTTAATTTCTGCATAATATCCTGGTTTTGCCCCTTTCCCTCCTCCTTCCTGAACCCTTATGGCAATACAAATTAAAATACAGTTCTGGGCTACCTTTTAAATTCATAAATCATTTCCCTGTGTTTGTCACTTTGATCATTACCTCTTTGCACCGTGCTTGACCTTCTAACACAGAGTTCCTCAACAATCACCAAAACAGTGTGATTTTCTAGTCCGTCATTCTTCCTGGTCATAGAATCAACTACACCAGTGACATCCCTGAGGTATGTTCTTTAATCTATTTAATAATAGTTAATAAAACTTCACAGTTTCTCTAGTATGTAGTTTGCTTTTTTCTGACATCCAACCTGAATCTTTAGTCCAATGCTAGTCTGCTGTTTCCTAGTCTGTCCTTCATGCATGTGTAAAACAATTATTCAGTCTTAGGAATATTGTAGTGGTTTTGTTTAGGCCTTTTCCTGGCAACCAGGTCAAAACTAAGGAAGTACCCATATCCCAGTATTCCATTCTATTCTTTACGTTAGCAGAAATATAAATAGAAGGGGGAAGGAAGTTGGAAAGTAGATCTCTTCTGGTGGAGTTGGAGAAAGCAAAGCAACCTCTCTGCAGATGGGTTTCTCATGTGGGAGTGTAGGCCTTTAAGTTTTTGAGAGGTTGCTGTTTCTTCCTGATTTGAGAGGAGAAATCTGGTGGTGTGTGGACTCTCTTTTCTTAAGGAAAGTATTAAGATTTTGTTGGTTAGTACTTTATTGGCTGCATATATTTGTTTCTCTGGTTTTTTGGAGGAGGTGTTGGGGTTCTCTTTCTTATATGTATATAGTTTTTGTAACTATATAAATGTAATATATATATATAATATCCTTGTGTTTTGTAACAGTTTTGTAGGCTGCTTCTGGACCAAAACTGTTGCTTCTGACAAACCACACTTCACAGTCAGTTAGGTTGTAAAGTAAAGCAAACACCTTCTAGTACTACAATACATATTTTAATAACCAATTCATCTGAAATGCAACTGTACATAGAAACTAGTGTTTTCCAAATGTAATGCTCATAAATCTGAAATGAGCAGAGAAGGTCAAGACACTCACTCCATCTTCTATCAACTTCACTTGTATGAACAGTCATGACATGTCTCCAGTCATTATGGAAAGAAGACCCTCTGAATCATAAGCATAAGCCATCCAGGACTGTCCATCTCACTTTTCAAAGATGCTGAAACTGTAACCCTCAAACACAAACTATCGAGCCCATTTCACCAGGCCTTAACACAAATATTGTCTCATATCATCAGTGTTAACTACTCAGCTGTTTAAAGTATGATGGAGAAAAGGGCGGTATTATCTTGTGGAAAAACTGCAATGACCAGGTCATAGAAGAGAGTAGGAAGATGTAAATTATGCTGACTAGACCCTGAGTGATGCACAGTGGACTAGTATGGTGCAAGGGAAGAACAGCTTCACTTTTTACAAGCTCAAAGAGGCTAGAAATCAATTTTCAAACTCTGGGAAATGCTCAGGATATACTTGAGCTAACACTTTCTTCTGAGAGAGGACAGCACATGACCATCAGGTGTGACACTGCAGCATATGCTGCCACCCTCAGCCTGGTAGCTAGCAGTTCCTGGTACTCAAGACAACATTTCATGGATATACTCTTCCATGAGTTTCTTTGTGGGAGGTGTTTCACCTCCTGGCCCTTGAAGTAGAGCAACTAATGCAGTTTAATGAAAACTGCAAACACACTGTTTAGCAGACTGCGGATTTGGTTTTATTGGAGTGTGAAAACACAATGGGGGTGTGGGGTCTGTTGAGAGTTTTGGCAGGAATCTGGTGGTCTTTGCACTTCAGTTAATTTATATTCCCTGGCAGCTGGGCCTTGTAACAGCCCAAGAAGCTTGACCTTGCTCACTCTGGAGCTCAGCGTGCACATGAAGAAAGAAAGGGCTAAGTTGGACTGTTGCACTGTGTAAAGAGCCAAGGGATCAGTCTCATTGTCACATTGTCACTTAAGCTTTTCCTTAAGAAAGTGTTCCTGTGAGAAATGAGTGAAATATCTATTCTGTGTTTGAACCTTAATATTGGTCCTGAGCCTGAACAGTCCTCTTTAAGTCCATTTGGCTAGGTACTTAATGCCTTCCTTGATTCAGTCTTCAACAGAAAGACTGGTTATTCTCAGGGTAACTGATCCTCTGAGCTGGTAGACAGGCATGGGGAACAGAATAGATCCCCTCTAATCCAGAAGGAAGTAGTTAGTTACCTGCCGTGCCATTTAGACACTCAAAAATCTATAGGACCAGATGGGATTCACCCGAGGGAACTGTGGCACCTGGTAGAAGAGCTCACCAAGCCACTCTTCATCATTTATTACCATTCCTAGGTATCTGGTGAGGTTCCAGACAACTGGATGTTGGCTAGCATAACGCCCATCTACAAAAAGTGTCAGAAGTGAGATCCAGGGAACTACAAGCCTGTCAGCCTGATCTTGGTACTCAAGATCGTCTTGAGTGTGATCACATGGCATGAACAGGACAACCAGGGGATCAGGTCCAGCCAGACAGCATGGGTTTAGAAAAGGCAGGTCCTGATCAACAAACCTGATTTCCTTTCCTAGTAGATGAGGGAAAGGCTGTGGATGTCGTCTATCGGGATTTCAGTAAAGCCTTCGATACTGCCTCTCACAGCATTCTCCTGGAGAAGCTGACAGCCCATGGCTTGGACAGGTGCACTTTTCACTGGGTTAGGAACTGGTTGGATGGCCAGGCCCAGAGAGTAGTGATGAATGGAGTTACATTCAGTTGGCAGAAGCTGTTGATCACTCCTCCAGCAATTGGAAAAAGAGCAAATGACATATCAGATTTCCTTCTACAACCTTCTTAATAAACAGGCATGCCCCTGTGCTGTCAAACAGCAGTAAACATCCAGTTTCTCTGCTTCATAAACAGCCTTATTATGTTAAAATAATTTAAGTACAAGACTCAAGGATTTTGGTATGTTTTGGTATAGCTTGGTTTGCTTTGCTTTGCTTTGCTTGAAGAACAAAGCCAAATGAAGCAAAACACAAAAGGGAGAGAGAGATAAGAGCTTTGCTGTAGGCTCCCAGAGCAGCGCTAAACACAGCAAGAATACCAACGAAACCTCACTTAGGTGGTTCTGCCTACATTTGGTGACATACAGGCTTTCCAAAGCCAGTTCAATGAGGATGTCTAATAAATTTTTTTAAGATCCACCCATTTCAAACAGTGGTATTTTTATGTTACTTTAATCGTAACTTCATATCGATTAAAAGTAACAAATTTATCATCTTCATACAGGACTAGCAGACGTGTGTGTGTTTTCTACTAGGAAATTTTCTTGAGGTTAGACTCAGAATTCAGAATTAAAAATAAATAAATAATCTAAATAAATAAAAATGGAAGTGTGGTTTTTCTTCCAGGAGATTAATTTCACAGAAGCAAACAGTAAACTGTCATCTACACAATGAGAATAAAATAAAAACAAACAAAAATTCACAAAACAGGAAAAGTGGAAATGGAAAACAATTATTAGATTTCGTCAGTATGCCTCTACAACTGCCTGACCTCACTTCTGCGGTGCATCTCTTCTCTATGTTATACCTTATATTTTTATTATCAATAAGTTATAGACAAAATATTACATGCAATATAATTCGAGCTTCTAAATGTGTGCTTGGGTAGGATGACTTTGTCTATTGAGACTCCTAGATTATTCCTATTAGGGAGTGAATGTCATGCTATTTGTCATCCAAAGGTAATTTTCTCTAGACTTATATTAAGGTTTCATATTTTATCATAACCTCAGTATTATGTTGATCTGGGCATTTTTCATGAACCCATTCATCAGATAGGTAGCTCCAGTGGTAACTGCAGCCCTGTAACATTTTACTTTTTTTCAGGATGAATTATTTATTTATTTATTTATTTTAAGCTGCATCAGTAATACCAAAGAAGCATTGGAGTCTCTGCGACCATGCCAGTAAAATTCTAGATAAAGCTTTGCCCATCTTAAGAAATATCTGTGTAGAAGTTAATTCATTGATTTTAGAAAATCGTATATCAAAAGGGAATCATATTTATCCTGGACTAAATGTTATTCTCTGGCAGCTCTCTTGTAACCATCAATCTCTTACTGGCCTAGAGTTCAACACCAATGCAGCCAAACAGTTAAGAGTTGCAGTGCTTAGGATTTTTGACACAGTTCACTACGATACATTTACTTGGGTGAATGGACAACTATATCTGAAGGATGACCAGGTTTGAATTAACTGCAAATTCTTCTTTACACTTAGCATAGCATGAGGAGTAGACCCACCTAGACAGAAGAGTTTGCATGTCCTATTTAATGAGAATTAAAACAACTTGCAAGATGTCATATGTTGTTTAGAAATTGTACCAAAGCTTCACAGGATAAGGCTCAGGGACCAGCTCCAAATATGACATACTCAGTGATAATTAACCTTTCAGATCCCTCTTAGATTTCAGAGCAACCTGTGATCCTAACTGAAATTAAATTGAAGGAGGGGGAGAGAGAAGGCCCTTGCCAAACTATAAACTGCAATGAAATGCACCAGATATATCTATAATGCACATTAATTTCTTCTTGTGGAGCACTCTGAGGAGCTGATACAGACACTAAATCAAATCCACAGCTTTATCTGACTAGGTGAGGCCTCAGCACTCCAGTCAAGAAGCAAAACGGATGAAGATCCTTTTGCCAAAAGCATGCAGTTCCCATGGATAAAGGCAGCAATTTCCTACTCCCTCAGGCACCACTCTATGCTAGCATTCAGGAGCCTAACAAAGAGTCCCAGCTGCTCTCACCTCAGAAGAAGAAAACACAAACAACTCTAAACAAATCTATCTAACATTTCCTATAGCCTCTAATGTGCAGCAGTCAATTCTTTTCTACCTCTTCCCCTTTTTTACATAACAAAAATCTACTGTCCCTATTATCCCCAATATGTCATAAGCCAGCAAGTTTAAATGCAGCCATTCATATAATTTGAATGATAATCGAAAATAAGTGAAAAGGGAGGGTAAATTTATCAAAATTGTGAGAATATTCTAGGAAAAAAAGGAATTTCCTGAGGTAACTGTCCTTGACCTGGCTCTTTAATCGAGTGAAATTTCATCACTTTATCTAATATCATGCTTCATGCTTCAGGCTCTCAGCAATTCTATTTTAGTGTGGTCTAATGGGCAGCTGACACATCCACTCAGCACCAGACTGCATAATATGTGCTGACACACTGTGTGGTGAGCACCCTATTGAGAACTGCTTATTTGTGCCTGGCAAGGAAAAATTTCATCCAATAAAGACCCTTCATAACAATTTTAGTCTTAGTTTTCAGGACCTCCACAGGCTCCACATTTCAAAGTGTTCAGAAGCACTTGCAGGGAAATTCAGTTGCTTATTTGGGTGGCTGTACATTATCTGACTTTAGGTGAGAGGTTGTGAAAGCACTGGTTATGGCTGTCTGAAACCTGAATCTAGATAGTGTAATGAAGAGTGTCATTCTAACAGCTTTGGAGCCAGCTCTCCTCAGAAACCCTGATTCAGTTTGATATTCTGAGGTTAACACACTGTATTGGGACTGAAAATAGGAATGCACACAAAAAGCTTTTATATTTATTCAGTTCAGTAAGCATGGCAAACTCATCAAGAGCTATTTGTACACTGTAGCATGGTGAGACTGACTTTGATGTACTCTGATGTACTGATTTATGCTTGCTGTTTTTCCTGTGGTATTACTTTACAGTAGAAATGGACTAAAACAAAAAACAAACAAACAAACAAACCAAACTAAACCAAACCCAAAAAAGACATGCCTCTCAACATAATAGCAAAGGATATTATCATAAACAAAGCAGCATGCGAAAATAAAAGAATGACACAATCACAGAGATTCTGGCCTCTCAACCTCATGTAGAAATGAAATTTGTTATATAGAGACCAAGGAATACATTTTCTATACCTATGCAAATAGCTAAGATATTAAGATAGCTGTCTTATTTGTTAGTTACAGAGAAACAAGTAGTTTGTAAAGCAAGTTATATGTACACACAGATAAAAATAAGATAAGGGCCCACAAATAGAACTGATTAAAAGTTATGCTTCATCAGCCCATTCACACTGAAAGGTATATCCAGATTATGACTAGATATATAGTTACTGATCACCTTAGTACTTGGAGTGGAAACAAAATTTATTTCAGAAACATTGAGAAAAAATGATTCTATGAGTCTATGAAAAGCATTTATGATCTTTCATCTAGCCTTAGTACACATATGACATAATACATGTATTTTCTACAAGGAAATATACGTGACATAGTGAATGCATGTAATTCACAAACCTATCTATCAGGAAAAGTGTTTTGACTTTGATAGTGTTAGAAAAGTAACCTCAGCTTTTTCAAACTCTTACTTTAGAATATTTGAAGTCAGAACTTTTAATAATTGGAAAAAGTCACTAGAAAATCCTGCAATTAGGAAAAAAATTGAGCCTTATAATAAACTTTAGCTAACAAGGAATCAAATGTAAAAAGGCTGAGGACCAAAATCCAATTTTCAGTGCTTCAGATTGTATCAGATTCAGATTCATTATTATGTGCCAGATTTTATTTCCTTATTTTGCATAACTGACCACTTTCTTGAAAAACTTTAAATACTCCTTTTTCCACAAATAGTAAAACAGATGCTAAGCAAATAATTTGTACCAACACAGTGTTTATCTCAATTTCCACCATATCTCATATATCAAAGTTATTGCCATGTAAGAAAAGATTCCATAACTAAAGACTGATTTTTAAGACAATAATATGTATCATTTGCTACCAGTACAATTAATATGTGCATTCAGTAAATGTATGCTTATTTGCATGTACAAACATATGCAGATGCAGGTGCATGTTTACCTACTGACCTGTACGCAAATAGGCTAGTACATATACAGGTAGCGAAGTCTCTATTGTGAAAAAGTAAAATTAATCTAAAAGTAAAGTAAAATATGAAAACACTATAAATGTTGCAGTTTCAGTCCTTACAGGAGCATGAATTTTGCCATCTTGCACAGACTGGGGGCTGTATTTTTCAGGTCATGTAAAATACATGCCAATCTTTATCACAAAATAGATAGGGTGCCCCATGAGCCAAACAATAATATCAAGAAGTACATAAGTCACATAATTTCTAGACTTTTTATTTCACTTAAGTTCCTTTGCAAATTAATATAATTTCATTTCAGTGTCATCTCCAGTTACAGAGAGGATCCTTTCAGCAGAACCTGTAGAAGACCTAGTTTTTAAAGGAGAGTGAGATCATGTGCCACAAGGTCTGCAGCAGTTTTTTTGTTTGTGCACTGGAGATAAGCCATCTCCATTGACACAGTCCTTAGTTTCACCTTTGCCTCAATGTTGCCATGTACAAACAGCTGTAAGTATCAGTATGGCAGTTGGTGTATGGTTGAGATAACAGGGTCAAATGGTGGAAAAAAATTAAATTATCACCTAGAATAATTCTGGGCCATTTCTGAGCACTGTCCTCTATTCCTAGCAAACATCTCATCTCTAAGAGATGGAGATGGCTTAGCTCAGCCTTGGGGGTCAGACTGTCATTTCAGGTTAGGGAAAGCTATGTTCCAACTCATCAACTTCAGGACAGCAATATGGGATTTCACACACTCATGCAGCAGTGTCACTTCTCAGAGACTATTCCCAAACAGTAGGATAAATGTCAGGCACATGAGAAGCAAAGAATAAAAGTGAAGATGTAGCAGCTGAACGCAGGCAAGTTGTACACAGGTTCAGTTTACAAGGAGAATGACCTTGAGCTCAGAGTGGAACCATATAGACATGAATGTAGCTATCATAACCTCCTAAGAAGAGGAAGAATAAGAGAAAGTACTACCTATATACAGATTCAACCCCACAAAGTATCCACCAGTGATATCAAGCAAGTATCTCATCAAGTAAGTTTTACCTTTCTACCTGCACGTGTCCAGAAGCAGTTCTAGTCATCTTACTTCGGGTGCCCTGGAGTCACAAGTTACAGAGAAACTATTCTTTTCCTCTGAAGCAAACATTTTGCAACTTTTCAGACTTACATGAACTGAACAAATCCTAGCAGGAGAAGACATACAGAAAATTTCAGAAGATTCCTCAATAGCTTTCCCCTAGAGAAAGGGTACATTTTTTTCAGGTTTTTTCCATCTATAAAGGTGAGTCACATCATGCTTCAGCCTTCAGGCAGATAGTGTATTGATTTTTCCCATTCACCCAGGGCTAAGTATTTAGCAATAACTTCCAGTTTTAAGGTAGGGAACAGTAATTGTGCACACATGTCGTGATCTTTGGAGAATGAAGTAAAGTGGAGAGGTCTTTTAATGAGCTTGGAGAGGGAGAGAGGAACTCAGAGAAAGTAAAGCTGTTATTACAGTTCAACAGTAAGCCCTATTCATGCTCAGAATCCTAATAAAATCTGCATGCCATTTATTCATACTCAAAACAAAGAAACATATAAGCTGTGAAAAGAGAAAAGCTAAATAAAAAAAAACAATTTCTAGCCTTTTGTGTACATTGCTTTGTAAGTCAGCATCCAAAAAGTAACAAAGAAAAAAAGCTAGAAAATTCTGTCGTTCTGAGAAGGGAAATTATAACTATCTTCTTATAAATTCATACATGAGAAAAGTGAAAATGCTGCCTAGTATTAGCATACTTAAAACCACCAGGAAGGCTTGCATAGAAATCTATTTTTATATATGTACACATGTGTGCATATATGCATGTCTATATTTATATATATACATATTTAATTCGTTAGGTAGCATTTTTTTCTAGTTTTGAATTTTATCTAAATCTAGTAATTTTAAATATATTATATACAGCATTTTCTGATACCTGTTTAACCTTTATATTATAATATTTCTTTTGCCCTTTCTGGAAGTTGTAACTACAATATATGTCTATAAATAGACACATGGATTTTTTGCAGACTTGCACTTATTTCCTCCAAGAACAATTAATAAGACAAAACCCTTGAATAATGCAAGTTGAACCTTCCTAAAGAGGCTTGCAAAAGGGCCACTGAAAAATTTATTTATTTGATGTTTAAAGTGTATTTTATAACAACACACACATGTTGTATTGCTTCTGCTTTTTGGGTAGCTAATTCCATAAATAATGAATTGAAATTACATAATTAATTAACAAGGCCTAGGGTTCAATGTAGAATACTTTAGGTTAAGATCCCCAAATAAATATTTAATATATTTATTAAATATATTTAATATATGTAGAATTTCACGAGCGGGTTACTGTGTATATACCAGATTATTAATGAATATTTTTACAGAAGGAGAAATTAACTATATAATAGATGAAACACCTGTTAAACAGATTCTAATTCTAATATATATTTCTCCAAAATTTTAATTCCAATATCCATTTCAAGGTACTATACTTGTCTTACAGATGTATTAATATCACAGAATCACAGAATCACAGAGCATGATGAGCTGGAAGGGACCCACAAGGATCATCAAGTCCAACTCCTAGTCCTGTAGAGAACCATTCCCAAGAGTCACAGCACGTGCCTGAGCGTATCATCCAAACACTTCCTGAACTCTGTCAGGCTTGGAACTGTGATCACTTCCCTGGAGAGCCTGTTCCAGTGCCCAAACACCCTCTGGGTAATGAAGCTTTTTCTGATATCCAACCTAAACCTCCCCTGACACAACTTCAGACCATTCCCTTAGGTCCTGTCACTGGTCACCACAGAGAAGAGATCAGTGCCTGCCCCTCCTCTTCCTCTCACAAGGAAGTTGTAACTGCAATGAGATATCCCCTCAGTCTCCTCCAGGCTGAACACAC
The DNA here is from genome assembly GCF_003945725.1 of Corapipo altera. Lineage (NCBI taxonomy): Eukaryota > Metazoa > Chordata > Aves > Passeriformes > Pipridae > Corapipo > Corapipo altera. Next base: position 25,760,897 of record NW_020884875.1, on the reverse strand, counting down.
CAACTCAGTCATTACTCATACGGCTTCCCCTCAAGGCCCTCCACTATCTTCGTTGCTCTCCTTTGGACACTCTCTAAGAACTTAATATCCTTCTTATATTGTGGTGCCCAAAACTACACACAATGTTCAAGGTGAGGCCACACCAGTGCAGAGCAGAGCGGGACAATCCCCTCCCTCAACCGGCTGGTGATGCTTTGCCTGATGCCCCCCAGGACATGGTTGGCCCTCCTGGCTGCCAGGGCACTGCTGACTCATATTCAACCTGCTATCGACCAGGACCCCCAGGTCCCTTTCCACGGCACTGCTTTCCAGCATCTCATTCCTCAGTCTGTACAAATATCCAGGGTTGCCCCATCCCAGGTGCAGAATCCAGCACTTTGTTGAACTTCATCCGGTTGGTGATTGTCCAGCCCTCTAATTTGTCGAGGTCTCTCTGCAAGGCATGCCTGCCCTCGAGGGAGTCAACTGTTCCTCCCAGTTCTGGATCATCTGCAAATTTGCTTAGTATCCCTTCCAGTCCTGCATCCAAGTCATTTATGAAGACATTTGAAGAGCACAGGGCCCAGGATGGAGCCCTGTGGAACCCCACTAGTGACAGGTCACCGGTCTGATGTCACCCCATTCACTGTTACCCTCCATGCTCAACCCATGAATTAATTCCTCACCCACTACATGATGTGTTTATCCAGCTGCATGCTGGCCATTTTGTCCAGAAGGATTCCAGAAGGAGACAGTATTGAAAGCTTTGCTGAAATCCGAAGAGATTACATCAACTGGCTTCCCTTGATCAACTAGGTTGGTTACCTCGTCATAAAAGGAAGTCAGGTTGGATAAGCAGGACATTCCTCTCATGAAGCCGTGCTGGCTGTGACCAATGACTGTGTTGTCTTTCAGGTATTTTTCAATGCTTCCCAGAATAACCTTCTCCATAACTTTACCTGGCACTGAAGTGAGACTGACAGGCCTGCAGTTTTCAGGGTACTCCTTTTTGCCCATCTTGAAAATCGGGACAACATTTGCCGGCTTCCAGTCACCTGGGGCTTCTCCAGATTCCCAAGACCACTCAAAAATCAAGAAAGGTTTTCTGATTACATCAGCCAGCTCTTTGAGGATTTTTGGATGAATACCATCAGGCCCCATATTTTAGTTTGTATGTAATTTTAAACAGCTATTGTTAGTAGCAGACTTATATGAATAAATCTGTGGGAATCAATGTGATGTTGGTACAGAAGCACTCACAGAAGTACCAGGTACTTGCATAAAACATACCAGAGTATAGTGCAAGGGTCTGTGCTCTGCTCTACGTGAGGCAGGCTGGAGCCTTATCTCCTTGGATTTTGCCAGCAGGCTTCACAGAATAAAAGAGAGGCACAGCGTTAGGACAAGTTTTGGCAGAGCAGTGTCAATTCACAAGTTGTCTTGCATTAAATTGATTACTAAAAATGTGCAAGCAATTTGTGTTAAATGAAAGTATTTGGACATGGGTCATGGGTCTGACTGCCCTGCCCAAATGGTTATTTCATAATTGTCCACTGCGGGATTTCTTTCATTTTCACTGAAGCATCTGGTACTAGCTATCGTCCTACTATACATAGTAGGATGGAGCCAATATTCTTGTTAGGTATGGGCATTTTTGTGTGCTAATTGAAATTATCTTTTAATTAAAATTCATTTTAATGCTCTATCTCTGTCTACATCCAAATTTTGCTCAGCTTTACTGAAAAGTCCGGTAAAGGCTGGTGTTTGAGGTAGAAATCTCTGTAGTATTTTGGGTAAACAAATTACAAGCATGAATATTTCTAACAATTTAGAGGGTTAAAAAAGTTCGTTTGATAGTGAAATCTACCTCATTCTTAATGTAAGTGCATTTGCAGGACACAGTATCTTGACCTAGCTGAATGCAATAGATTTGACCACTTACTTCCTCACAATACATTTAAGATTTACCCAGGAAAAACAAACATGTCCTTAGGACATTATACTAAGGCTGTGACAGACACCCAAACAGTGCACAATTACACAAAGTCCCAATGTAATATCTGAATGGCAAGGACATATTTCCTAGTGCTGTTGCTCCCTGGCTCTGGATGAAGTCCTTGGTGCTCTAAGTTTTCTTTTATGCTGAATCAGCAAGATGTACCTAACTTTCAAAGACTTGATTGACTGGTCATAAAGTACCTCAAAAATCTTTAAAGAAAGTCACTAGAATAGTATACTTACTGTTTCTCACACATATTGTGAATGACCAGAAATGCTTTTGTATAAACTGACATTTTTGGATACATACTGAATGGCTGAAAAAAACCACAACCAAACAGACCAAAACCAAACAGTTTCTTTGCATTAAATATTTAGCAGGGATTTCTTTTTTTTTCCCCCTGGGAATTCAGTAGATACATGAAAATATCAGCTTCCACAAAAGCATTTCTATTCATTTTTGACGGATATTTATCATTTATCATGCTGCAAAAGACAATGGAAAGAGTCGAAGTCCAAGAAACAAAACCACCTTTCTCTAAAATAAGCTCTGTGATCTTCAATATTCTAATACTCAAAGGAGTTACACTCTTCGGTTAGGCTGACAAGTTCATCTGTATGGCACAGACTGACATGGTTTTACAGAAAATCACATCTCAAATCTAAATTTGGCAACACAAATCCAGTGGGAATAAGGACTTGCCAACGGTTGAGACTTCAATCCTGTTTATATCTGTTTGCCAGTATAACAGTAAAGGCACATAATTGGTCTGTAAGTTACTTCATAAACATGCAAGTGTTCTTAAGTCTGTACTGAGATATACTGTTACAGGGTTTTTCTCAAGACAAATTCTATCTTACCCTATCATCTAGAAAGATACTTCCCCTTTGAAAATTTTACTTAAATCTAAATCAAATGGGGATTTTGGCAGAGGATAGGGTGAAGAACATTGAAGTGCCTCTGCAATTTACTTCTTCTTCTAGCATGCTCTTTTTGATTCATAACATAGATTTTCTTATATTACCATATGTGAACCTCCAGTTATTTGAAACAAGATCTTTAGAGCAACCATACAAATGTTACATTTTCACACTCATATAAAGTAATTGGGAGAAATAACTAATTCATACATTGTCATTCACTGTAAGGTTTTACTTTTTGGCCCTGTTCTCACCAGTTACAGTCAGATACACAGTGCATACTGTGAAAATATCTAAAAACTATAACCAAGTACAAATTTTACACTGTGAATTGTAGGTACTCCCTCTTTCTCTTCAGAGAGAAGTTAATTTAAAGTTGTCTTCAACTTTAGCATATTTTATGATGGTTTTAGTTTGCAGATACCTCAATGCCATGAAATTACCTAATATATATCTCAATATATATATTAAAATATATTTTACAAAATACAGAGGAGGAAAAAAAATACAGGTTAAAATCTTCTATCTTCCTAAAAGATTCAAATTTACATCTCCAAAGTAACATACATTGAAAGGGGAGTATGGGGTCTCAAACACGTTGGGTCAGATGGCTCTATTTGCATGAAATTCAAGGAGGGAGCAGAAATATTTGTGACTCAGTGGATGCTTGCTACCTTCAGGCATCAATATACCTGGGTTCTTGTGCATATACCGTATTTTAGATGAAGGTACACAAGCCAAATTAGATCATCCAGACCAACAAGTTAAAGATTTGAGTCAGGGCACTGTCTTGGGAAAAAGTAGGTTGCCAAAACACCTCAGTCAGGAGAGACTCCTACTGTTTCTTATGTTTGCCTCAAAAGTTGCTGTCATTTTTTCATTCCTATCCAAATGGTCAACAGCTAAACAACCTTCTTTTTCCTTTTCAACTAAGGGATTAAAAAAAAAAAGGCTCAGCTAACTTTATCATTCCAACAGAGCTCTTCCTTAGTTTTTCGTCTATCATTGTGGTTGTTGAGTGTGGTTGAGGAGTCAGAGTTAATTGTAAAGGGCTTGACACCTAAAAGTGACATGCAGTTTCTTGATGGGGCCACAGAGAAACCAACCCACAGTTACGGCTTTCTATGCTTCTGTTTTCAGTGGTCCTTTTACCGAGGGCCTTGACAAGTCAGCCTGTAAAAAGTAAGATACATAAATTTATTTCTTAATTTGGAGAAATTGCACTAACCTAACATTTGTTAATGCAGAATGTTTTGAAATTTCTCTTTCAGAAAAGAGGAGGCTCCTTAGACTGACCTACAGTTAAGTCTATTTTTGTAGCTTGTCCAGAACATCCTTATTTGTGTATGCGTAAAGAGATAACTTGACTTAAAAAATCAAGAAAATATGAGAAGCTTTAGAAAGTATATGTTGTGCAGAAGAGGAGGAAGAAAGTTGATGCTAACAAATGACAGCATGTGTAAATTGGTTAACATGATGGGGAAGAATGTGGAGAAGAGGCATAAAAAGAATTCAAATTTTTGTCACATGCTTAAGGTCACTTTGAAAAAAATTTAATAAAGGACCCAAGAAGTCACACAATGAGAACAAGAGCTCACGAGAAGTTTAAGAATCCTTTAGAAAAAAACCTTAGAAATGTCCATTGTATTGTAAGCCATTAGATTCAGCATGCGTAAGAGTCTGAAATCTTTAATCCAGACAAATTATAATGCCACCAAAGAGACCTATAATGTCCAGCAAGGATGAATAAAGCAAAAGTAAGGTTCTACTAACTATACATAAGGGATAGGATTCCATAGATACACTGTATTCCTGTTATATTATTTTCTCTCATCAAAGTACTTCAGGGCTCATCATGGCTGTTTTCATGCTAAAGTAATAAAAATAAACAAAAAGCATGATCAGCTACAGTGGCATTTCACACCACCCATCAATTACAGAGCTTGAAACAGGAAGCACCATTTTCCAAATTGAAAATGTTTGAATGGGCTGTCAAAAAGCCTCTCAATAAACGTGTTCCATCCAACAGAAACAAACCCTCTGCAAACAAATCAAGTGGTGCAGAAATCCTTTCACAAGATGATAGGCGAGGCCTCCATGCTGACACTGTATGCAAGCCAAGTTTTCATGTACTTTGATGGCTGACCTCCAACTCCTGACATATTCATTATATTCCAGCATGTTGGGCGCAGATTGCATTGAAGTGATGACAGCTACAAGACAGCCAACAAGGAATATGGGCATTCTGGTAACAGGTGGCCTTTCATTTGTACTGGGAAAGTTAATCTAGTTTATCATCAAAGTATATTATGTTCAAGGAGTGTCATGTTTTGAGAAGTATAGTGACAGATCAAACAGGGGAAGCAGTCTTCCAAAGACTGTGACATTTTTTGTCGACCAAAGCTTTCAAACTCCTTTATTGTTTATGCTTGATTTAGGTCAGATAAAAGTTATTTCACTGTCTCAGGGTTTACACTGTTGGTTCCAAATTACAGTTTCTGCCCTATGTCAAAGGCTGATGGAAGCATGCCATAAAGTATGCAGCCCTGCAACTACTATCAGCTGCACACTGGGAAATACTTTATTATCTTGAAAAGGGTGATTTTAGAAAGGTTATATTCCTCAAGGAAAAATAACAGCTGGAAATACTTCTGGTAATGTGTGTGTCTTTAGCTCCGAAAACCACATTAGCTGCAAATCCAGTCCTGAAAATTCTTACCCCCTTCCCCACTTTACTTATCTTTTTCAACAGACAGAGGAAAAAGTGTGTAAAATTGAAATCATGTCAAAGTCTCATAACTGAAGTGGTTATGTGAACTCTTGGTTTAATTCCACTTCTGCTTTTGGAGGTAGGTCAGAGAAATACTGCACTGTAGTTAAAGCAAACCAGTGATTTTATGTGTGAGAAAATAGTCACAGAGCTATTCAACCAATTTTTTGGTTGAAACTGTTTTGTGGTAACAAAGTATTTTTTAACTAAACCAATTTTTAATAAATAAATCCACTTGCCATGGAAATTACAAAGAAATGTAGTCAAGAGATATAAATGAGCAGAAAAGACCCAAACCCAAGATACTAAAACTAGAAATGGAAATCTGGAAATCCCGGTTCAAACTCCTGCAGCTTTAATAACATAAATCACTTTTTCTTCTTTACTGAAGAAGAATACAGACTCTCTGGAATACAGACTTAGATGACGATCCTGGAAGTAAAATTAGATGCATCAAGAAAAATGTGATCTAACCAGGGAAATTAAGTTACCAACAGTACCAGCAGCCTAGCAGGGCCTGAATGACGGTTCTTATAAGGTACCATGGCAACATCTCCAAATCAAAATATCAGGCATTCAGATGACATAAAGTTTAAATTATGAATTTTCTATCAAAAATAGATTAATGGACAATGTAGACAAGTGGCTTCAATTCATAAAATAAAATTTGTCAAATAAAGAAAAAAACACATCCTTTTCTAGCATTTTTTGTTCATGGTATAGTTAATATTAAACTATTACTGAATAAGGATCCACATATAGTTTTACAGAAGAGCAGTGTGAAAACTCAGGGTATGTATGTAAATAAAATTTTTTAAGAGGTGAATGTTAAGAAGGAATCTCATAAGAATATTTTGCTTTTGTATCAATTGAACATAATATTTAAAAGATTTTAAACAATGCAGATGTATTTATGTTTTAGCTGAGGTGAAGAATGTGTTCCCTGAGGTCACTACTACCTCCTTCATTCTAACATTCATTCGTCTTTGAGCACATGAACTAAATTAAATCAAGGTGCAACTTCATGAAAAAATGTGGCACAGGTCAGTTACATCCCTTAGTCCTTGCAACCAGACCAGATTTAATCCACAGACACTTACAACCAGTTTCTAGCTTTTCCAGCAAAGAATTTCCTTCTTTTTTTTTTTAAATTGAAATATGCTAAGGAGGTAATTTCTCAGATAACACTGCTTTAAGACATCTCAGAAACTTTCAGAAACTGCGGCATAAGTACATAATGTTTCTAACATGACCCATTATAAATCTGAATCATCTTCTCATATAACTTTCATATATATACTTATTAAGAAATTAAAATATTTTAGGATCATATGAGAAAATATTGGGTCTGATAAACGGAGTCCTCTTTCAAGTTAGGAAAAGCAAAAACACACATCATCTTGAAATGTAAAGCCAGCTAGGAGAAAAAAAATGTGGTAAATAAATTACACAAATTTTCAGAATGTGACAGAAGAAACAGAACTCACAGCATTATTTAATAAGATAAAGCAGACAAACAAACAAGTTTTCATAGATTAATACACCCAGATCACCACTCCTCACTGTTATAATGGCTGTTGAAGCCCATTAATTGACAGGTGTTAGTATCTTCACTTTTCTAAGTCCTTTCCTGAGTACATAAGACTTGATCCTGGTTCATCAGTTTCTTTCCTTAACCTGTCTAATAGATTTATAACTTCTGATTATGATCATGTTTACAGTGTTGTACAATTAATTAAGATATATGTGCATTCTACTCCTTTGTGTGACTGAAAGCACAATCATATACATAAACTGTAATTTCTTTCTCATTACAACAAAATATATTTCTATTGTTTTTGAGCAGAGATGCCTAGGTTCGTCTCATGTTCTCCGTCTATTGCTGATGTTTGCCTAACTCCCTACAACTGATTTTACAAATTACTTTTAATTTAAAAAGTTATTATGCAACTCCTTATGCTATGCTCTTATCTTTCCCCCGTGCTACTAGCCCTTAGAGTCAGAATGTTTTGGAGTTTTAATTTAATTTTACTGCACTTCTTCCCAATTTTGTCCGCAATCCCTGTAGCCAGTTATTGAGTAGCTGGGAGTAGAAAATCACATGTAATTTGGTTAACTAGGGAATTTTGCAAGTTTTCTGCAACAAAGAACACATGGCAGAATTATGACATACAGTGTTGACTGTCAAAGTTAAATAATAACCATTTGAAATAATTTTTACCTGCTGTTTTATGAAGAAACTTCCCCTTTTCTGCCCTTATGGTTTTGCAGTTAGCGTGTAAAATCAGATATATGGAAAACAGGCTTTGTATGGCTTCCTGCCCCCTGAAAAGGGGAAAAGAGTGGACTCAGATGTGAAGTTCTAACGTCTTAATATCAGAGTGGTTCTTCTGCTTAAGGAAAAAGACAGAAATAAACTTAATTTGAATCATGAATGGCCTTCAGATGAAAGGAAGGTTTGAGTCTTGTTCCAAAATATTATAAGAAAAAAACTTGAAGGCTAAATTTACTTCCTTCTTTATAGTCGCTATTCGTGTGAAGGTCTGCATGGTAAGTGCAAGGGGAGAGAAAATTACGCCAAGAAATTCTGAAAAAAGAAAATTTTGTTATACTCATCACCCAGTTTTATGACTTCTAATGCTTTTATACATGGTCTAACAGTATGGGGTTCTGGTCCACAAAGGAAGTTTATTGGCATTATTCTGCTGAACACAGTTAGCAATAATAGCAAAAGACAGATGGACAAAATAATCATGAGAAGTTCTCAACAGAAGAGTATTGCTAGAGTCAGTACTGTTGCTGTTTCTGCTACATTTGAGTAAAAACACACGATTCTCACCCCAATTTATAGTTGTCTTAGCTTAATTCATCATTAAAATCTTTTTCGTAAATTAAAATTTCTAAGAATAATGATTAAACTTTAAATAGGTAAGTGTTGCTTACTCAGAATACTTGGAGACTGAGATAGCCTTGTTAACCGAACAGAGAGATGTCAGGGCTTTCAGTTATGGGAAGTAACACAGCCACGTGTTTCTAGTAAAACCTTTCAGAATTGAGAGTTATGTTTCTCAGTGGCTTTTTGGTTTTGCTTTGGGTTTTTTAATGAACACTTCTTGTGTTTGCTTAAAAAATCACCTTTACCAGGTTAAATCTCACTTTAACCAGAGAGAATTTGTGAAGCAAACACTAAGGACACTAAGGCATTCTCTGGACTGACTCAAAGCTACAGTTTTTATACAACCAAAAAAACCCACAGTCCAATTTCACTCAAAAATCTTAACAGCAAACAAAGTGTGTTCCCTGTTTCCTGTGAAGTATCCAGGTAAGGTCAAATCTGTACCATACCTCTGTAGCTGACCTCATTTGACTGACCTTGTGCCAACTCTGAAAGTGCTCTGTTTATACTACAGTTTTGCCTCAGTTATCTGCATGAAAAACACTTCTTTGCCATGTAAGGAAACCAGTGAAAAAAGAACATATACAACTCTTCCATTTATGGGTGCTATAAGACTAACCCAAAAGTAAAAACTCTGTTAGACAATTGTATTGTCTGTCCCATTTTACTGTTGCCATAGAGAACTGTCAACAGAAACATAACTACAGTTGTAAGACTGTACAGTGGCACAAGTAAATGCAAACTCCTCTGACTGCACTGTGGGAAAAGTGAGTTGTCTTTCCCAGTCTCCCACAAAAGCAGTGAATTATGGAGAAACTGTATCTTTTCCCTGCAGAAATTTGTGACATTTGGGTGACAACATCACTGATTTACATCCTCACAGTGCATTTGGCCTATAGCAGTGTGGTAGTTTGGTCTAGGCCTTCCTTGGTGACCAGTTTGTAACCAAGGAAGTGCCCGGATTTACCCAGTATTCCCTATGATTTTTATGTAAGCCAGGCTATAAGAAGAAAGGAGGAGAGGCCTTCGCTCTCTCTTTCCTTCTGGCGGCTTTGGAGATTCGGGTTTCCCTGCTGTTGAGTCTGTTGGGTTGGAGAGTGAGGCCTGGTAAGGCCTTGCCGATCTTGGGAGGCGGAGGTTGCCGGCAGTCGCTCCAGTGTGACTCTCTGTTGTCCCAAGGAGAATAGTAAAATATTCTTTGCTAATTCTTTTAGTTGCTAGATCTTGGGCTATTGATCGGGATATATATATTTTATTTTAGTTTTGTTCTTTTTTTCCCTTCTCCATTCCCTTTCCCTTTTCCTTATGAAATTGTATATATATTTCAATTGTATATAACTGTAATATAAGTGTAAATATATTTATATATTGCTTTAGCTGTCTCTCTCTCATTTCAGTTTTCTTGGTTTTTTTTTTCCCTCTTCTCCCTCTGGTTTTGAGGGGGGGGACGACTTCTTGTGGTAAGATTTGGAGACTTGGCAGGGAGCCAGCTTCAAACCATATTAGGCAGATATTTATTCTCTAGAACAGTGTTTCTTATGTTTACACATCTGTAGCACACATCCCAAAAGCAGCCTTTTTCTGGTGCTGTTACACATCAAGTAGTTAAGACTTTGAAGACATTAACAAAACATATCATGTAATTAAAATGCATTCTAGATATTGTCTTGTAAAGAATAACAGTTCAGAAAAAGAGGGGCAATAAGCTTTTCATCCTAAAGTGTACATATATCTTGTATATACAAAGCAATGAAGGTATCAAAATACATGCTAATGTGTCAAATGTCTGCAGTAATTTCATGGCATGGGCTTCCGATGAATTTCTGTGACATTGCCACTAATTTTTTTTATTAAGAAAAATTAATTCTACATTCCATCATGCCACTTTCTGGAGGTATGCACTGAGGAACTAGTGTACAGTAACTCAAATTAGATACAACATGTCTCTGCATAATTTACTTCACGCTGTTAATTACCCCTCCAGAGAGATTTTAATGATGCCATATTTAATAATACAGATCTGTCTATGTATAAGCACGTGTTTAAACTGAGTGGAATGTATTTTGTTTTGGTACATGGCTGGCAACCTAGCAATATCATATAAGAGAATGTTGAATAAGCTGATTTTTACTAGTCCTCGTTCCAATAAGATGGTGTAGAAGGCTTCTCTGGGAGGCATTTTTTCGTGATCAGATTGTTCTGTGGAAAGCAAAGTCACTCAATCCCTAGGTCCTTTTCCTTTTGCAGTTCAGAACAAAGGATCCAGCCACATATATTCATAGACTTAACATGTACTCTGCAGGGAGTTGTGCTGAGGAGGTAAATCCTACCCTTTTCTCACAGCCCAGCCTTGACTGTATTTCATTGTCCTTTCCTGGAAAATAACATTGATGGATCAGAATAAAAAGCACCTCCTGGCAAAGGAGTACTGGCAAGTTACAAGGGGTTTGGCTGGGGAGAGAATCTCCTCTCTAAACACCAGAGCTGAAACAGGATAGAAACTTTTTTCAATAGGATGCTGTAATTCAAAGTGTACTGTTCCCATGAATGAAGTTAAATACATATTCTAGTACTTGCTGAATTTGAGATAATAATCTTGCCTCTTTATAAGCTATTTCACGATTTTGAAATTCCACATATTTTTCAGAAAATTTCCTTACACCTGGTGTTCTACTGCCAGTACTGTGGGTGCAACAAGGATTCCTACTTCAGTCTGTGCTCTCCATGCCCAAGTACTGCAACCCATAGTCTGTGGCCTTCCGTATGTCCTGTATACCTGGGACATTTGGTTAAGCAGCAATTCAAGACGCTTGCTTCACACTGTAAGATTTCAACCTATATGGCTGTTTTTGAAAAATAAAATAATGTATTTATAAACTGTACTTAAATGAAGAAGATATGCACCTTTGTTTTTAGGCCCTGTGACCAGGGCAGAAAACTTGTCGACTTCCTTTACAGCTTGTTTCATCAGTCATGAAGATGAAAGTGAAGACTATGCAGAGAACAGTATTTTAACTATAGCATGAGGAAATGTGCCTGACTTCTTATTTAAATGCTAGCAAGCAAGCAGTAAAAAGACTTGCAAATATTTTCACAAATTTCAAAAATATTTAATTGTGTTAATCTATCCCATTTTCCTCTCATCATACCCTTTACTTTACTTCTATTGAATGTTCTAAAATCCATAGGACTAGCAAAGTGTTTAAGAAGGAAAAAAGGATAAAAAAAAAGAAGTTTAAGCAGAAATTATACCACTATACAAAACAGTTATGCAAAACACCACGAAATCATTGTCCTTTCTTTATCCAGAGTACTGACATTGCAAACATCCTTCAGTACAGAATGTACATTTTTTGAAAGCAATGAGAATCATTTATTGCAACTAACTTTCAAGATCTTATTCATCTTAATAAACTGACCACAGAAACTGCGTGTCTAAAAGGATACAACTGTTTACATGACAATCTCTCATAATACTTGAAAAATAAGACCACAGTCTTACAATCAGTTTTCTTGGTTCCTTTACCTATGTGTCAGGGAAAATTTGCTGCTCTTTCTTTGTTAAGTAATATCCAACAACTTTGATTTTTTATTTTTAAGGTAACAATTTGTCTTACGTCAGTTTGAAGGCATTTTATTTTTCCTTTTACATGACTTGGAACATCTCTCTTTTCACTATTCTATGATAATTTTTTGTCGTCTGAGAACATTAAATATGTATTTTTCTTCATATGCTTCCTGTTTTGAAAGAGTGTGTCCGTCTTCATATTTCTTACATATGAACACTCTGTAACCTGTTTTTAACAAACTGAACTCAGTTTCACATGTACCAATAGTCCATTGTGTTCTTAATCTTGCCTACAGGAATGTTCCTTAAAGGTTCAAATGAAATTTAACTAGACAAAGAATAGGGTATTGTTCTATCCTCCATAATATTTTTAACTCAGCATTTATTCCAGAACCCCTTTGGGGTTTCAGCTTGTTTAGTTGTCTACTTGTGTTAGGCCAAGTTCTCTTATGAATTGTACTACTCATAGTCAAGTTGTCCTCTAACTCTCTGGAGATTAATAGAAGTCCACTGTCTCTTACGAGTGTTTAGATGACATTTCTCTTTTTTGAAAACCAAACCCAGACAAAAAACCAAGCCACAATTTAGGAAAGTATGTGATAATTGCCAGACTAAGAAAAGATTAAACCAATGGTCTTGATATTTTATAATTAGGCTCTTCTGGGGTAATGATAAAAAGTTCTTAAAAAGACTGAAATATATCCAAACATTTCCAAAGTGTTTTAAAGTACCGTAAGTGGTAAAATTTTCTGTTTTATCATCTATTTAATTTAACAAACAAAAAGTGTCAAATGCTATTCTCCCAGTAGCTTGGTGTTATGATTTCTTCGTACGCACAAAGATGAGACTCAGGGATATTACAGAATTGTAAAGATAGGGAACAGATCCATGGTTTATTGGCAAGAAATAGATGAACTTATAATTTCGCTTTTAAATTCATCACATTCCATTAGACAGCAAAAACACTTTTGAACATTAGTCCAGCTGAGAAGCCCGTTACAGGATCTCCTTTGTCTGAAAAACGACTCAAATAAAGCAACCAGGGAGGAATCTTTGATTGATATACTTCCTTAGCAGTAACTCAGACACTAAAGACAATATTTTTAAGCACAGCTTAGTCAATAGTTCCTTTAAATTTAATATGGGCACATTTTCACATAAAAGGATCACCTAACAAAACTCCTAATTCTTGTGATTCTTTGTTTTATACCCTCCCACTCAACTAATGGGAGCAGGCTTTCACCATGTTTCTGAAACTGTCACATTTTTAGTCATTTATAGTTCACCATCCAAAGGGTTTAATTTGACTGACATAAATGTCCTGCACATTGTTCAAAAATATATTAAATGAGAGTCCCCTATTCATCACAGTTATAAAAGAGCCTGCAACTTTGTATATTCTGAGATTTGTACAACTGTCAGCTAAAAATATCTGATCCCGTTTGGACTATAGACCTAAGTGATTGAGGATGCCTCTCGCTGTTGAGCTGTCAGGAAATAATTTATTCTGATAAATGCAAAAACTTTAGCTTTGTAAGTCTTCAAGGCCATACCACTATCAGGACATCTGCCTTTGATCCATATAAATGAAGATACCTGTTCTGATGAATGGCATAATTTAATTATTTATTTTTTTTTTCCTCTTTTCCACTAAAGGGCTGTTAATAAAATACGGGATTTAAAAACAAACAAAAAAATTACACTAAATATAATGAATCTTTTTTAAGTAGGACTTGTTTACTTTGAATATGGTGAAATATCATTCATGGTTCTAAAAGCATTCAGCCTGTGAGAGGCTGTTGCAATGAGAAACTACACCAATAAAAATTGATAGACTACTCTGAGTGACAGGAGATGCTTGATATATGGTCGTTTCAGAATATACGAGAAACACTTCAAAAAGGTGCCTTATGCCAAGGCCCAACTAAGTTGTCTGTCCTGGTTATCACAGCAGGAGGTAAAGAAAGTGGACCAGTTCCACTCTCCTATTCCCTGTGAATATGAGAAAGAACTCACTTCCACTTCTCTGTACGTCCTTTCACATTCTGCTCAGCTGACAGACTTTATTAAATTAGGAATAAAGACCTTCATATTTTCTAAACCATGAGTCCTTAAGAGTGAAATTTTGTCCTTCCTCATGCGATACTTTCTATTGCACAAATAAAGGCCAGAGTCCAAGCCCAAGAGTGTGGTAGGGAAAAGTGTTTTCCACTGGACTTAAAAAAAGTGGTAACCCTGAGGGGGTGATGTTCTGGGTGCAGGGCAAATCAAAAGCTGCATTTCACTCCTTTGAAATCAACATATTGCAACAGACTGGAAAAAGAAGGGAGATGACGTAGCTGGAAGAGAAGTAGCCATGTTTTAGGCAACAAGGGGAGAAGAGCCAAGAGCCCCGCTGGGGGCTAGGCCTGGTTGGGGGCTGCAGAAACTGGGCCAAGTACTGTAGCTAAGAGCTGGGGGAAGTTTTCTTGTTGTGACTGGGCAGCCAGAGATACTGAAAGCAGCAGCAGAGAAGCAGAGAATGGAGAATTGTGGCTGAGAGCCAAAAAGCTAACAAGCAGCAAAGACGGCATTGCAGCCAAGCTGAGAGACACTTAGATGTCTGATGGAGGGAAAGAGAGAGAGGACTAAGCTTAACAGAGACAGTTTTGGGGTAAAACTGAATTAAATCTCCCCAAAACCCCTTTGAGACCCCTCTTGGGAGGAGGGGGTGGACTTCTACTTGATGGAAGTCCTAAAATGCAGCATGCAGCAGAGAGAGAGGAGCTAAGAAGCTCAGAGATGTCCTGGAAGTTGGACTGGGACAGCTGGACAGAATGCGGAGGAGGTGGCCTTGCCCCTCCACTGCTGCCATGCTGGCAGTTGAGACAGAGCAGAGGAGCTCTGATAGGATGCTTGGGGCAAAGACTGAACTGTGAGCTGCCCTAAACATTCTGACTCAGGAAGAGTTTGAATCCCCTGAGGAAGGGACTTTCATGGGATGTCTTACACCCCGTGATATGACCGTGGTAAGGCAAGTTTTGTCCCTGCTTTTGCAAGCCCACGGGAGAGAGACCTTTGCTTGGAGCCAAAGGGCTGAGAGGGGTGAGAGGAGACCCTCTTGTGTATAATGGAGAGAGAGAGAGAGAGATCCAGCTACAACAACTCCAGCTACGACTGCATTGAAGAGGAGAGACACTGCTGTCCTGAACGTGGAAAGGATCTTTCCTTCTTCCCTTCTGAACTTTTATTGGAGGGGGAGGAGACTTGATCCAATGTAAATATTGCTTTACCATAGGTAAGATAGTTAGGATTGTGTATATAATGTATTATATTATTTATTTGTGTAATAATTATAATATAATTCCCTTTCCCCCATACTGAGTCTTGTGTTGTGTCTGGAAAACCCCTCTCACACTGGAGTGAGTTGTGGGAGGAGGGCTTGGACTTGGAAATTGGATTTTTGGGGTCTCAAACTACAACAAAGAGTCATCAAATAAAAATTTCATCAAATAAAAACTTGATTATGCAGAAATTTCTCTTTTAGGCACTTGTAGCCTAGTTATTACCTCTTTCTGCCAAATTGATGAAATACTATGATCTGCTGGGCTTTTTAATCCCTATGAAACTAAAAAGCTCACACAAAGGTGCATTATCAGAAGAGGGAAGACTTGTATTGGTTTTTTTTAACCACGTCAGGGTGGGAGGGGTTGAGCATGAAGAACAGTACAAAAAAAGTCTTAAAGAGAATAACAAATTACCTCACAGCATACAGAACAAACATTAAAAGTATTGGATTTACAGTTTATTGCAATCATCCGAGATGTTTCATACAAAAGAGCAACTAAGCTGACCTATGATTTCATTCTGACGTCATAGACATATAACAGTTTCCCATGAATGAGAGAGCAGTTATAATGCAGCACTGGTAGATCTGACATTCAACACTGAAGAAATCAAAGACAATGTTTGCACCAGTTTTTGGGTCATGGAGACTTCTGACTTATGTGCAGTCTGATTCAGTCCATTACTGCTTTCATGTCAGCCCCAGTTATGGTTTTGATTCACCACTGCTGTCACACAGAATATGTCATTCACACATCTTTCCTTTTCAGTCAGCTATTTGGAATAGCATGCAAAATGGGTTTTGAAAATTGATGTTATCTCTCAGTTCTAGCAGTACTCCCAGGCCAAGTCACTTATTTTAACAAAATAAATAACGAAACCCCCACCAACCTTGTGGTAGTAGATTTGGGAAAGGACATCTCCAATAGATAAAGTAAATCAGACTGAATGGTATTAGGGAATACAAAGAAGGTTGCTTTCCTCCCTGCCTACCAGTTCACCTGCCCCGTGAAGCTCAGTCTCTCTCATTCGACAACCCTGGTGATCCTACCACAAAATTCATGGGTAGAAGTTTGCCTGCAGTGGCATGAATTTTAGCTAGTGGTCCAGATGGGCCTGAAAGATGAGAGTACCTCTCTGGCACCCTAGTTTTGCAGCCATAATCTCTTCTCTCACTCCGTTGCTTATTTGTTCCACTACAGACATTGCCTTGCTTCATATGTGAGCTGCCTGTGGCATAGCAACTTTGCTGGGTTTGTCCCAGAAATGGTACAGCTGAAGTAAGTTGTAAATATAGTAACCAGGGCTGATATACATCCATCAGCATAGCTCAGCTTTTTCTACTCATGCAACTTACAGTCACCCAACTATCCTATGGACTACACAAGAAACAGGAGATAGGTCAACTTCTCACTCATGCTTAGTGAAGACATAAAGGGTCTTTTTATTATTAAGAAAACTCATCATCTAAGCTGAACTAAAACAGATCACAAAAGCTATGTAAGCAGTAATTCCAGCAAGCTAGACACGAAAGTTCTGCTCATGGTGAGACAATAAATTAAAATAAATTAATAAAATAAACACAATGGCGAATGTGCTTTTCATTGATTAATTGTATTATTGTTTTGCTGCCTACATAGAAATAGATTTTTAGCCCTGATTGTTTTGTTCATATGTTTGACTGTCTGGAGAGTGTAGAACCACAATCTACACTGAAGGTCAGTGAAGTATTTCATTTGCCTTATTTTCAGGGGCACATATGTCAACACATTGCAACCACATTTTCAAACTTAGTTTGAATCTTCATTGTTAGAGCTCTTTCATCATCTGCTCCATTGGATGATTTTCTCATTTAGATGTTTTTACTTTTATTTTACCATTAAAACAAAAGACTCAAGGATACAAAAGATGTCTGAAATACAATTGATCAGTTGCATCTTGGATGATCCACAATAATAGAGTAATATTTTCCTAATTTGGAAAGACTGTTCTAGAATCTTGCTGAAATTCTGCCACAGGTTTTTAACTCAGTTTTTGCCTGTAATGAAACAAGAATAAAAACCATTAAGTTTCAAAGCTCTCATACATAATTTTGTCATTAACAATATAAATCGTTCCAATCAGTTTGTCAGACTGATATTTTGAGCAAACTTTTAAGAGATTTTTTATAAGCCTAACTGTCAGTGGGGAAAGAAAGAAATATTCTTTAAAAGCTATACTCTCTTCCTTTTCTATTACAATTACTGAGGAGCATAAGTCCAGCCAGAAACTTATTTTGAGCAAAAGAATAAACAATGACACAAAGAGCCTAGTGTGAGCTTATGCAACAGCTTTGATGTCACCTTGACCTAAAAAATTGACAAAATTTTTAAAAGCTATTTCTCCTTTGTTGTTGTAGAATCTTGAATCTTATCTTTTGGAGTACAGTACAGTCACATTCCATGCCCTACAGCACAGTCATGTTTCATGCAATTGTGTGATTTTCAAGTTCTTGGTTTAGAGAGTAAGTTATACAGTCAAGAAAAACCAAGTGTTTTCAAATCTTCCTGGAATGTTTTTTTCTACTGAAGAGAAACAATGAGTTCAGAAACTTATGGATTAAAAAAAAAAAAAAAAAAAAGGAGTTTTTGTTGACAATTATTATACAATTTTTGTGTAGAATGAGTATTCTGGATTCAGTAATTAAAGTTGAATCCAAAATTTTTTTAATTCAGAGGTACGCTCTTCATTCCCCTTATTTATGGTTCTGCTAGGAATTTGAAACTGGGGTATATTGGAATGAACAAATTCATTTGTTGTACAGGTTGAAGTTGACCACTCCTCTCTACAAGACACCTGATACCCTCAGTGCAGCATAAAGTGTTTTTGCTTAATTAATGGTCCTAGACAATTCTTTATTTAATTTAAAAATATATATAGTTAAAATTTAAAAGTCAGTTAGAACAGACTTGCTCTGAAATCTAGTTACAGCACAAGAACTGAAATACAATTCTCTGCAGGGAGATTTTTTTTTGCAAAAGAACAGCAAAATTTATTTCTATTCAGCTGAATTAGTTAAAACATTTTGCACATTTAGCAACAAAAAAACTTAACTAATGTCGCTTTATAATGAAGAACCAGAAATTTAGCAAGTCATTCTTCTGAAATATAGAAATCATGACTAGATTATTTCTCTATATTTGGTCAAGTAAGGAAAAACATTTCTATTTTGCTAACAATAGCAAAAAGGAATTCTAAATATTGCCATACATTTCTTCTCCATAACACTCTGTTCTGTTTTTATTTAATTTCTGAAAATTGGTATATCTTAGCTTTCATTTTGCTTTTGCATCATATTCTTACAATACATTGTTGATATAAATCTGTAAGACTAACTTTACAAATATCTTAAACAGTTCATTTCCTGCAACTCACCTCCTTCTTGCAAATAATTAGAAAGTTCAATATTTCAATTTGTTTAAATATAAGTTGGATCCTCAATACTGTAATTTAAATGATATAATTTCATATCTCTTTCCCCAGGTACTGTACTTCATTTAGTGACTTCACTGAGGACTTAGTGTTTCCTAAAAGAGGAAGAAAACTCTGATCAAACTTCAACCATTGGATTGCAAATCACTTATCTTACCAACACTATCTGTACAGATTAATCACCAAAACAAGGTTATACACCTGTTAGTCCTTTCTTAAGGCTCTACAGTGTTAGACAGAAATGGTCGTATTCTGATACAACACTTATCGCTGGATCAAAGAATTCATCAAATTAAAAAATCCATCAGATCCCATGCTGTGAAGAACCTCTCCCATGACGCAGGGAATCAATACTGCCCATTGTCTTCCAGACACTTTTTTTCAGAAAATTCAACTTCTAAGGGTGCAAAGTTATAGTGCTGCAGAATACAGAGGGAAAGATGACTGCAGTGCAAGCCAAGTCATGTTTCAGTACAGGGTCTTCCAAGATGTTGCAGAAAAACAGGAATTCCTTGTTATTAATTATAATGAACAAGGAATTCAATTTATTTGCACTGCATATCAATAAAGTGGGATTTTTAGAGATTTCAGAGTGGGTTCTCAATTTACATCATGCAATGGTACGTATTTATTAAAGCACTGAATTTATTTGCAATTATACAAAGTTCCATATTCTAATTTTATGATGGTCTTAGACCTAAAGCACAGGTTGAGTGTTGCTCTGCGTGGCTCATACCTCCTATTTTTCAAGACATTTGAAAGAAGTGATAAATAAAATGGCAAGAATGACAAACACCCTAACTACACTGCCATTAAAATGCTGTGCTGCAATACAAGTTTAACAACCTGTGCTCTAGAAAGAAATTGACAACAGGGGATTTTGCCAATGTATATTGGATGTAACTGGACATTAATGGAGCTCTGAACAACGTGGTTTGGTGGAAAGTGTCCCTGCCCATAGAAGGATGCTTAGAACTAGATGATCTTTAAGGTTCCTGCCAATCCAAATGGTTCTACAATTCTATGATTCTAATACATTCTAATGAAACATCTGATAATGTATAATTTTTAATATTGTTAATGTTTTCCTCTATTTTATGGAAACATGCAACATAAAAATAATCTTTATACGTAGACGTACCTCACACACAAACATACTGATGTTTCAAGACTGCTTTTACACTTTCTATTAATGATTATTTATCTTCTAAAAAGAAACATAGCTTTTTGCAATGTCAATTAATAAGAAGGAAATTATTTTTGTAGTATTTCAATCAGGAAAGCTGGACTTTATTTTCATTTTTCTGGAAATACAGCTTTTATTTTATTTTGTGAGAAGGAGTTATACCTCTGTATATTAAAAAAAAAAATAGATGAATACAATGTTTTCCTTGTGCACTACTAGCATTTGCAACAGAATTACACAAGCCAATATTTTTCTTGATTTTTGCATCTTCTTAGAGTCTGGTGGAGATTATCTGAAAGCTTACAAGTAAAATAACTTCCTCAAAAACATATAGGAATGTTAATGGAAGGTTAAGGGGTATATAATGTAGTTTATTCAAAGCTGGATTAAAACCAAGATTAATATTTAGATCTAGTATATAGTAATAACCCAGTTTACTAAAAAAAGCTCAAGGTTTTTGCACCCCAAGGTTATTGCTAGAGAAAGAAGAAATAAAACCTTTTGAAGTCCTATGGGAAATGGACAGTGTTCTGTCTGTTTGAGAGCCTTTGGGCTGATATGAACAGCAGCGGGAAAAGCAGCCAAAAGAGAACTGCAGAGTGAACAGCTCCAGTCACACAGTTGCGTCCTCAACTGGCTCCATTAGCTGTGTTACTGACGATGCTCCCGTGGAGCCAACCAGCCTCTCCCTTGCCCACTTCCCTGCAGCCCTAATGGAGACCAGTGCCTTTGTGCAATGGTGTCGTGACTGCCCTCTCTCCCTCTCCACAGCTGGACACCTCGGTTGACAGACCTGGAGAGACCACAGTGAGCACCAGGGAACATACGCCTCATTCTATTTACAGTCATATACTGAAAGTCTGTCCTGAATCTACAACCCATATAGCAGTGGTGCCCCCACCCTCACCACTTACCCTCCCTCAGTGCAATAGACTAGAAAGGGCACTTGGGTCATATAACCCTATGAAGTCTGTTGACCACCACTTTGAGGACAGCTCTAAGGATTTGACTGTAATGAGAATTTCTGTGCAAATAGAATCATATTAATGAAATGCATATTCGCATGGCTGATAGAGTGTTGATAGCCTGATACAAAAGGGTATACACAGGTGTAATTTATTCCTGTTTAAAATTAGGATTATTTTTTACTAGACCTTGCAGCAGTTTACCTACTGTGTACAAAGTAGCGCAAACAGTTACGATGTTTATAATTATGATTTATCTTTTGTTTCAGGGTCATCTTTACTCTATACTTTATATTTATCCATAAAGCCAGCTTTTACTGGATATAAGTTAAAATGATAAGATTAGAAACATGGCAGCTAACATTGCAAATTCTAAAAAAATCTACTGAGAAAAATTTTTTGCAATTGAAAAGTTACGCTACGGGAAAAGGCTCTGACCTTCCTGAAACAGAATACTTGGGGAAAGGACAAATGTTTAATGGACAGAACCAAAATTAAGGATGTTTAGTGAGCTACAGAAATAGAAAACATGCATTAAAAAAGATTATTCATTAAATAAACATACTCGTGGGTATGTATGATGAACCAAATTCGATAAACACTAAGGTACATGTTTAAATTTAAGTACTGATTGTAAAACGTTTTAGGTGGATGCTTAGGTGGATGCTGAACAGAGATTTTTTACAAGTGAAGTTATGTTTGTCTGCTTCACTGACACACAATCTGCTATATTTTCTGCAAAGAACAAGAATATCTTACTAGCATTTTACATTGAGATACTTTTCTCATTGCAGTCAATCCTTTTTAACAGTGGAAATGAATGAAAAAAAATCCCTGACATAGATAGATTATTGGGCCCACATATCCTTTAAAACATTCTGTCGTGCTGTTTGAAAAAAAAAAATAAATGAGGATAGTAGCAGTAGCACTATACAGCTCTTCAATGATTAACAAGGCTAAAAGGATTAATATCTAGTGTTTATTTTAAGAGGGACACAATAGTGTTCTGGAAGATCACATAGAGAAATCAATCGCAAAAAAATCTGGATTTTTTTACAAATGAAGGTTTCTGTTAGCACTATTTGTAATTGCAGAGTATGTGGCTGCTGGGAACCACTGAAAAATGACATCATCCTTGACCTCAGAAATACAAGTTATAGATGTAAAAGGATTATAAACCATTTTCCATAGTGCTTTAATGTTGCTTCCTAGCTTGTCAGAAATTATTCCTTTAGAAGTAAAGTAGTAAATATTTAAAAGTCTTCGTTGTTGGCAGATTTAGCTTGTTAACTGTGAAGGCAACATTAGCATAAATATCTTTTTAGATTATCGCTCTATGGCTGTTCATCTGACCAGACTAGAGCTGAGCTGAGCTCATCACCACCCACCACTGGGGAAGGGCTTACTGTACCTCTTGGAAACCACTTCTTTTTCCTGGCCATGGTTTACCCTTGCAGCTCATTTCTTCTCCAGGTTACCATTCCCACCCCTGTGTGTGCAAAGTTCCACAGCTATGATACAGTTTGCATAGCATGTTAACCAGGCACTCTGTTGGAAGTACCTATGATGAAGAAGAGAAGTTCAGATTGTGGAAACAGAAGATGCAGGAGACCTTAGCAGAGAACTATAAGGAAAAAAGTGTGGTGTGACTAGACTGAATACACATCTATAGAAACAGAGACTGTTGTTGTTAAACAGTTTTTAATCTACTGTTAATGCATGTTCAATTATATTGTACCCCCACGTTTTTATTCAATTTTTGCAGGTTTTTTCTCCCTCATGTTTTATTCCTTTTGTCCTATTGGCTGGATTCTGTTGCAGTGCAGGATCTCCATATTTGGTTGTAACTCTCCCCTCTTTCCCTTTTTAGGTAAGACTCCTCCTATGCTCTTCCTTATAAGTCCTGTGCCCTCCTTCCCTTTCCTTATCTGTCATGCCTCCGCCCACAGTTCCAGAACCTTCCTTCCCTCCCCTATATAAAATTAAACCTGCAGTCCTGTAGGTTGTCATGTCTTTCCTTATAACTGAAAAAGACCCCCTTTCCTTCGAAAGTCAGACTCCAATTGCCCCTGGAGGCATGATTCTGCCAGGGAATAACCCTTGGCACACAGGCTTGCTATGTGCTTTGCTGATGCAAAGCTTTTTAGCTCCATGGATGACGAGCATATCTCCATAGTCTGTCTCAGACCATTTTGTGGGAGTGGATGTTGGGTTTTATACACTATTTAGAATCCTCAACCTTTTTTCCACTTTCTACAAGTTGCAGAGAGCAAACACCAGTAGCACTAGAAGACAAGTATTGTTTGATTTATTAGCAAATAGCATTAATGTTATCCCATGAACTATTTATGTCAAGCTATCAGCTGAATAGAAACACCAAAACTATGAATAAAAAATATATAATGTATATATATGTAAAGTGTGTATATATGTAAAGTGTGTATATATGTAAAGTGTGTATATATATATATATAAATTATATATAATTTTGTCATTTATTTCCTTTTTCATAGAGTGATAGAAGTAAAACCAGAGATATTTCAGAAATTTAGCACCAGGATATTCACATTAAGGTTCATTTTCTGCTGGGAAAAAATAGAGATATGCTAATATATTATTTTATTTCATGCAACCCTACTCTGTTTAACTATTCTTTTATTTTATATATTTCATATACCTGATCAAGGAGGCTAGTTTCTGGAATTGAACAGTGTTGAGGACTTAACATTTCAAGTGTATAACATTTTGTGCTGCAATTTGCAGGAGGAGGCCTGCAGAATGAAACCTTCAGGCTTCTTTACTGTACTTGGCTACTGTATATTTCACTAGATATATGGCTACACTAAGAAAGATAGATATAAGGAACATGATTGAAAACAGGATATCTGCTACAGACTCGAAGCGTAGAGTCCTGGAAACACATAGTTTTACAAGGAGCCCTCATTTTAAATTTTGCCTATAACAAAAATGGAGACAAACTTTTTGGCAGGTACTGTTGCAGTCAGATGAGGGGTAGTGGTTTCCAGCTGGAGGAGGGTTGATTCAGATTAGATATAGGAAGAACTTTTTTTACAATGAAGGTGGTGAAACACTGGCATGGGTTGCCTAAGGAGGAATGTTCACCCCTGTGAACATTCAAGGTCGGATGGTATTCAGAACAACCTGATCTGGTTGAAGTTGTCCCTGATGATTTCAGGCTGGTTGGACTAGATTATCTTTAAAGGCCGTTCTACCCAACCGTTCTATGATTCTATGATGTTTTGGAGTTTAAAGAGAGCCTTTTATCATTGCACTACTCACAGGAAAGTAACCACAGGATCAAGCCTCGTATCAGGTCTGTACCTGCTCAGGCACACACACAGTGCCCCTGAATTCAAAACTAATGTGTAGTGTATAAAACTCTTTAAGGAACTGGAGTTGCCTGGGGTGGACCCTTTCCAAATTAAAAACCTCTGCCCTATATCTGTCCCTGTTTAAGAATAACTTGCATAAGTATGATCATGCGATCTTATACTGCTCTTAAATAACTTTTCTGTGTGAATTACATTTTAAAAATTGTACATATAAAGCTAGTAAACCTGAAAATGTAATATTTCTGAGTTGGAAGAGAGTTTAGCAGCTTCAATGGTGAAAATAAAATTCTAGCATTTCTGACTTTTTTTGTTGTTGTTGTTGTCTGACAAATAACTTTGTATCATTTTTAAGCAGAAAATTATATGTATGCATTTCAGCTACAAAGTATTCTGGCTAAGCGTCCAAAACCAGACATTTAACTCTGCCAAAATCTTATGTGTCCAAGTATAATGCATATTGTAAACAAACAAAAAAAACTCATACAAATGTAAGAAAAAAATAAAGATTTCATAAATGCAACAAAAAACCCTAAGACTGGTTCACTCATCTAATGACAGACCAACCATTAAAAAAGAAAGCATGGCAGACTTTCCTATAGCTGTACTATTTGCAGATCTCTTTACAAAGAGCTGCACTGTGTTTATCTTTATCTACAAGAGAGCTCTGAACCCATAAAACACTATGGCTGTGCCAAGAGAAGGTGCAACTACTCCCAGCTTCACATTATTATGTGCTGCCAGATGACACTTGCTCCTGGATGACCAGCTCATCTGTGCCTAAGTTACCCAAATCAGCTGCAAAAAACAGGCTCGGTAGTAGGTCCTGCTGTCATTTGTCTGAAATAAGGTTACAGCATACTCACCCAAACAGCAGTACCAAGAAATTTAAGGGAAAAGTCACGACTGCTAGGGAGCTGGTGATACGAGTTGATAGCTTAAACCAATTCACCTGGTAGAGATGCACTACAAAGAAGGTATACTTCTACAGAAAGAAAATACTTGTCTTGGAAAACTGACAATGCAAGTGCATGACATAGAAAGAGGGGGATCAAAAGCATTGATATTTTTCCTTAGTTTTTTTAAATGAGAAGTTAAGTAGCAGGGGAATTATTCTCTGTGTTCTATGAAACACGACTTTCTCAAACCTTTCGCCAAAATGCGACCTTAAAAAACCGGTTGAAGTCACTCCTGGTATCAGTAAAAACAAATGTTGTGTCCTGAATCTCTGGCAAGTGTCTTACTAGAAACACAGACTTCCTCTCACCAAAGAAGGAGCATGAGCATGATGAAAAATGTCTGTTAATTTGACTATCCATACTCAAACTCCTGTTATCTGCTAACAAGGGCAGTGCTGAACTTTATCATTCTTTAAAAATATTGACATACTTTAGACATAATTTAAACTGATCTGTACTTAATTTTAACTAGAAGCCTGTTTATTTTGGTAAGAGCATTGCAGTACTTAGTGCAGGACACCTCCCTCCCTTCCTCAGCATTCATGCCTGGAATGGCAAGCTTATTTACTTTTTTTCTGGAAACACTACTGTTTTCACAAAGAAGGGATACAGTATCCACAGGAGGAGCTATTTTCCAAAAGTTACTCCAGTAGTATTTTAGGGTATGGTCAGTGACATGGAATATGCCTGTCTGAATCTATAATAAGAATTACAAAGTCCATTTATTTATCTAAATATTTTAAAGTATTTTCTCAAGATCCAATCCACACCCTTTTCATTCAGAAACGCTTCATTATCTGTGGGACTCGACAGAGGTATATAGCCAATTCTTGGTCTGGCAGGGAAAAATAGCATCTGCTTCATGCCCATATTTTTTTTCTTGTTTAAGCAGTCATGAACATTTCCGAAACTGAAAAAGAACAGAACTGCAATTGAGATGAATTAAGATTTCTGATCTGTGAAAACTGCACTTAGAATTATTCACCAAATCAGAAGAAAATTGATTTTATTCACAGAATGTCACATTATAAACAAATACAAGACAAGGTTTTCATCAGTTTTTCTCATCCATTTGCTTTTGAGTTTTGCAATCCCAAGAAAACCAGGAGTGACAACCATGCAGGACCACAAAGTTTAATCACCTCAACACCCATATCACATTAACATTCTAAAAATCACCTGAAAAACAAGAAGTCTCCATAGTAAGAAAGTTAGCAGTAGTAAGTTGATGATATCTTGAGAGTAGAGGACCTTCAGGAAATTAATCAAATCCTGAATTTATCTTCTCTTGATACTTACAATGTGGCATATCATGAATTAATATATTTCCTAATATAAAGGAATAAAGTAAAATCTTTTTTCAGTTTCTGGGGAATTTTTTTTCTCATATTCTCCCACTCTGAGAAAGAAATTACCTAAATATTTACGTGGAATATGCAAGTACTAAAACACACTAACAAGGAACAAATATAATGGCCAGGCAAATAGAGTGTTATATAAAAGGATGAGTTCTGTAGAGCATATAAACCCATCCTTCACATATAAGTACAGATTTTTCCTGCTTGCATGATTTCATGAAATTGAGCCTTAGATGACTGTTATTTAAAAAAAAAAAAAAAAAAAGGACAAAAGGGCAAACGATCTTCTATTGAAAGAGATAAAACAACAAAAATACCTTTTTGTTTTCCAACATAAAGAAATTTCTTCTCTCCTTTATCCAAGATAATATAAAATTTCTGATACTTATAAATGCTCTTTAAAATCAGACTTTTGTTTTAAGAACCGTAATCGCTTTAGGCTCACCTGAATTTCAAGTGCTACTGTATTCCAGGACTTAAGATATCTAAGCAACAATTCTTCCCTGAAATGTTTCACTTGTGCTTTCATTTTGCAACAGATCATGCAGAAAGAGTGAACCAGAGAACCAGGCAAAAGTCATAAGAAATCTAAAAATGTTCAAATGTTTGCATAGTTCAAATGTACAAACACCTGCACCAGCATACACAAACACTTTTGGCCAACAATACTATAGTTACATGGTCTCATACAAATTATAGGAATGAAAACAATGATGAGACATAAAGGAAAAGCAATAGCATAATAATGCATATAAAATGGATATAATAACATAAAATAGATACAGACTAGATATCAGCCAGTCTAGAATGCATCCTGTAATGGACCATAGATCACCAGAGGGTTCAGGTTGTAGTTAGATTGGGAACCCTAGTCCAAATGAGAAGGACAAACAGAAATCCCTCCCAGATCTACCTCCTCCTTCCAGGTTACCTGTTGTAGTAAAGACTAATCTAAGTTTCAGACTTTGAATTAGACTTCTTCTGATCTGGTATTTACGAAATTCCTCTACCATCACCACTCCTACCTCTATCTAATTAGCCTAACCAGTTTGAATATCAGATGTTCTGAAGCATTAAAAACATTAGTCAAAGAGTCAAGAGTAATCTGAAGTTATTCTACTGCTAAATCATAGAATCATAGGATGATGTGGGTTGGAAGGGACCTTAAAAATCATCTAGTTCCTATTCCCCTGCTATGGGCAGGTACACTTTCCACTAGGAGATATTGTTCAGAGCTCCATCCAACTTCTCCTTGAACACCTCCAGGGATGGGGCAACCACAGCTTCTTGGGGCAACCACAACTTCTTAGAGCAATTTGTTCCAGTGTCTCACCACCCTCACAGTAAAGACTTTTTCCTAATATCTAGGCTAAACCTACTCTCTTCCAGTTTGAAGCCGTTTGCCCTTGTCGTGTGGCTACACGCTCTTGTAAAAAGTACTTCTCCATCTTTCTTGTAGGCTCCCTTCAGGAACTGGAAGGCCACAATTAGGTCACCCCGAATCCTTCTCTTCTCTCTGAACAAACCCAATTCTCCCAGCCTTTCCTCATAGGAGAGGTGCTCCATCTCTTCTAACCATCTTGGTGGCCTCCTCTGGACTCGCTAAAACACATGAATGTCCTTCCTGTGCTGGGAATCCAAGAGCTGGGTGCACTCCAGGTGGGGTCTCGCCAGAGCAGAGTAGAGGGGCAGAATCCTCTCCCTCAATGTGCTGACCACACCGCTTTTCATGCAGCCCAGGATACAACTGGCTTTCTGGGCTGTGAGTGCACATTGTTGGGTCATGTCCAGCCTCTCATCCACCAGTATCCTCAAGTCCTTCTTGGCAGTGCCACACTCAGTCTGTTCATCCCTCAGCCTGTATTGATACCAGGGGTTGCCCTGGCCCAAGTGTAGAACTTTGCACTTGGTCTTGTTAAACCTCATGAGATTCCCACGTGACAACTTCTTGAGCTTGTCCAGGTCCCTCTGGATGGTATCCTGTCCTTCAGGTGTGTCAATGGTACCACTCAGCTTGGTGTCATCTCTAAATTTGCTGAGGGTGCAAATCCCTTTGTCTATGTCATTAATGAAAATATTAAATAATGCTGGTCCCAATATGGACCCCTGAGGGACACTACTTGTCACTGACATCCATCAGGACTTGAGCCATTAACGACAATCCTCTGGATGTGATCATCCAACCACTTTCTTATCCATCTTGCAGTCCACCCATTGAATCCATCTCTCTCCAAACTCACTTCCCTGTCCTCCATGTGCCTCAGTATAGTTTCTAGGAGGATTTGTTCCATGATTTTCCCAGGCACAGAGGGGAGGTTGACAGGTCAGAAGTTCCCAGGATCCTTATTTCTACCTTTTTTAAAGATGGGTACAATGTTTCCTTTTTTCCAGTCCCTTGGACTGCCATCACTTTTCAAATATCATGAAGAGTGTCTTGGTAACTACTTAGCCAAGTCGATGAGAATTCTGTAATGCACCTTATTGGGTCCTGTTGACTTATGTACATTCAGGTTCCTCAGGTGATCATGAATCCAATCTTTACTTGCACCGGGAGGGACTTTGTTCCCCCAGTTCCCATCCTGCTATCCATCAAGAGGTGTGGGAAGACGGCTTGCCATTGGAGACTGAGACAAAAATGTTGTTGAGTACCTCAGCCTTCTCCTCATCCATAGTTACCAGTTTTCCAGCATTGTTTACTGGGTGGGTACGCCTTCTTTGACGACCCCTTTCTGGTTAGCATACCTGTAGAAGCGCTACCTGTTATTCTTTGCATCCCTTGGCAGGTTCAGTTCCAGCTTCATCTTAGCCTTTCTCACCC
The DNA here is from genome assembly GCF_003945725.1 of Corapipo altera. NCBI lineage: Eukaryota > Metazoa > Chordata > Aves > Passeriformes > Pipridae > Corapipo > Corapipo altera. The sequence goes on along the minus strand of NW_020884875.1, from coordinate 25,731,334 downwards.
TGTCCCTACACAAATGGACTTCGTGTCTATACCCTTCCTAGGTCATCTGTCCTTGTTTCCACTGTGCATCTCTTCTTTCCCTTTAGTTTGACCAGCAGTTCCCTACTCAGCCATGCTGTCTCTTGCCTTCCTTACCCAATTTCTTGCTCCTGGAGACCACTAGTTCTTGCACTCTATGGAAGACTTCCCTAAAGATCTGTCAGCTCTGTTCCACTCCCTTGTCCCAGAGGGCAGTCTCCCAGGGGATCCCACTGACTATTTCCCTGAAGAGTTGGAATTTTGCTTTCCGAAAGTTCAGGGACCTAACTCTACTTTTCACCTGACTCATTTTCCTCAGGACTGCAAACTCCACCAATGCATGATCACTGCAGCCCAGGCTGCCTCCAGTCTTCGTGTCCTTAGTTAGCTCACTTGCGTTGATGATCAACAGATCCGGTAACACATCCCTTCTGGTAGGGTTGTCTACTACCTGGGTCATGAATCATAGAATCATCAAGACTGGAAGAGACCTTTAAGATCATACAGTCCAATTGTCCACCCAGCACTGCCTCTGTAACCCCTAAACCACTAAACCATATCACCCAGTGCCAGGTTCAGATGCCTCTTGAACACCTCCAGGAATGGTGACTCCACTACCTCCCTGTACAACCCATTCCACTGCCTGAGTACCCCATGGTTGAAAAAAATATTTCTAATATCTAATCTGAATTTCCCCTGTCTCAGATAAAGGCCTTTTCCTCTTATCCTCTCACTGCAGACATGGTAGAAGAGACCAACCCCCACCTCACTACAATGTCCTTCCAGGTAGTTATAGAGAGTGATGAGATCCCCCTGAGCCTCCTCTTCTTGAAACTAAACAAACCCAGCTCCCTCACCCATTCCTCACAACACATGTTTTCTAGTCCTTTCATGAGCCTTGTTGCACTTTGCTGAACACACTCCAGCACCCCAATGTCCTTTTTAAAGTGAGGGCCCCAGAACTGAACACAGTACTCAGGGTATGGCCTAACTATTGTCAAGTAGAGGAGGATCACCACTTCCTTAGTCCTGCTGGCTACACTATTCTTGATACAGGCCAAGATGCCATTGGCCTTCTTGTCCACCCGGGCACATTGTTGGTTCATACTGAGCCAACTGCAACCAGCACCCTCCCTTTCTGCTGAACATATCTTGAGACACTCCTCCCCAAGCCTGTAGTGCTGCATGGGGTTGTTGTGACCCAAGTGCAGGACCAAGCACTTCACCTTGTTGAACCTCATGCAGTTGTCCATAGCCCATTGATCAAGTCTGTCATGGTCTCTCTGTAAAGTCTTCTTACCCTCAAGCAGACAAACACTCCCACTGAACTACTGTTGTTTGCAATTCTCCATGTAGTCTCCTGGATTGCCCACAGCTTCTCGTGATACTTATCCTGCTGCTGTTTGGGCGGTTGAAGTCCCCCACCAGATGAACAAGAGCCTGCAACTGCAATGCCTGCTGTAGCTGGAGCAAGAACGCTTCATCAATAGGCTCCCCTTGAACAGGGGGCTGTAAGTAGACACTAACCACAAGATTCCCTTTGTTGCCTCAGTCCCTGATTCTTATCCATATGTTTCCAACCTGCTTATGGCTGTTCTTCAGAGACAACACTTCACAATCAATCCAGCTCCCGATGCAGAGGGTAAACCCTTCATGTCTCCTTCCTCCCTTGTCTCTTCTGAACAGTGTAGCCACACTCCACCCATGGGATTCGGACCACCAAGTTTCACTAAAGGCAACAAGGTCATACATAACTTTCTAGCAGCACAGTGGCTTCCAGCTCCTCCAGTTTGTTGCCCATGTTGCATGGATGGGTGTAAAGGCACCTCAGCTGGGCTGTCTGCCATGTCATCTTGTGTCATGGTTTCCATTGGAAATTAAGCACCACTCAGCAGTTCACTCAAGTCTCCCCTCTCTTTCCCCCTACCCCAGTGGAATGAGGAGGAGAATCAAAGTACAACTTGTAGGTTGAGCTAAGAACAGATTAATAATTGAAAATAAATTAAATCAATAATGGTAAATTATAATAATAATGATAATAAAATAAGAAAAAACAAGAGAGGCACAATACAACTGCTCACCAGCCACAGACCAATGCCAGGCACCCTTTCCAAGACATTTCTCTCAACTTATATACTTGACATGATGTTCTAGGTTGTGCAATATCACTTTAATCAGTTCAGGTGACCTGTCCCAGCTATGCTGCCTCCTAGTTTCTTTCATGTACCTCCTCACTGGCAGAGCATGAGACAAGAAAAAAGTCCTTGACTTAGGATAAACACGACTTAGCAAAAAACCAAAACATCAGTGTGTTATCAACACCATTCTCATTCTGAATCCAAAACACAGCAATGTAACAGCTACCGAGAAGAAATTAACTCTACCCTAGCTGAAACCAGGACACCTCCCTTGTGGGAAACCCCTTAATTCCTTTGATAAATTTCTCTGGTGTTTCCTTGTTGGCTTCCCTTACCTCAGGAGACCCTGGCTTGCCTCCATAAGACTGCAAGTGTGTTCCAGCATGGTTAGCACAGCTCAGAGTCACCGGCAGAGAGCCTCCACCAGTGCCCTGTCCCTATAACCTTTGCATATCATCTCACAGCTTACCTGATATTGTCCCTCTCCCCCATTACAACTACTTTAAAGCCCTGTCAATGAGCCCCGATAGTTTCCAAGCAAAGACTACTGCCTTGCTGAGAAAGGTGAGTCCCATTTGATGCCAGCATATCCAGTGCTGCATAGGCCATTCCACTGTCAAAAAACCATAAAATTTTGGCAGTGATACCACTCACAGAAGCTGGGAGTTTCCAAAGATTCTTTGGAAACTTTCACCAATAGTCAAAAGCCAAAACCTCAGACATTAGAAAGACTGAAAAACATGTGTAATATCCTGATCAGTTAACACTGATACCTGAAAAAAAAAAAAAATCACTATCTCTAGGCAATTACACCAGACTGGATAAGATGCCTGGCATAACATACCCCCAAAGCACACTCATCTTTCTATGTGTGAGAATTCAATGCTATCTAAACTATTCCATTGAGATAGCAGCCAGAAGGAATACCATTGCCATCAAGAATTGCACACAACTCTGTTTATCTACATATGGCCTATATCTGTAATTCATCCTATCTGTAATGCATCCTACTTGACAGCCCTGTTAAACATTTAAAAACACTTGCTAACTCTTAATGAAATATGGTTTCTGATTACACAACTGACCAGGTGCAGTTCAGCTTTCCAAAGAAAGAAAAGGCAATGTCTCTCAACTTTATACAAATGTCTAATAATTCTCTTCTAGACTGCAACAAAAGTTCAACAATGTAAAACAGCAATACAGTATACAGCTCTGGGAAAAACAAACAAAAAATCCCCCCCCACCAACCAACCACCAAAACAAATCCCATGCATAATAAATAAAGAAATCTATTGCCCTGAGTAAAGTCAACACCTAAGGCATACTGGAAGTCTGTCCAGCTGTGTTATTTCAGATCTTTAAGGCCCAAAAAGTTTGAAATGCTCAAGTGAAGTCATCCACCCTTTCACTTTTACTCTGGTACGGAAAAGGAGTGAGGAAGAGAATCTCACAGTATAATTTAACAAGGTAATCTAGCTGCCAAATTTTCCATTGTAAGTTGATGAAACTGAGGTGGCCATGTGCCTTTGAAAGTATCCCCTATAATTTCTTTCTTTTATTTAAATCTCATAGTGAGTAATACTTTTTATGTCTTATAAATGATTCCTACTTGTTAGAAAACTCCTAAATATCTAAGCTCAGATAAAGCATTATTTTCTTTATTTCACTTCCCGAGCATATTGTAAATATTTTTACACAATGTGAAGTGCATAAAATAGTTTGTGACATACACTAAGACTGAAGAATCCCATCATTTCATACCAGCAAAAATAAAGTTTTTTAAATGTAATCCATGCAAGCAAAATAAAATAAACCAAAACACTTAGAGGATTCAATGACTGTATTTAATTGGTTTTCCACAAACCAGGATATATTTCCAGAGGCAATTGTTAATCTTTTTTGTGATAACAGACTTTCTTTTGTGGATCCTTTTCCTGAGCTGCCAAAAATATTTGCCCCTTGGCAGGCAGCCAGCACTGATTTTAAGCCTATAGCAGGAGCTATTCTCTAACATGGTTGCTTTCACTGAGAGGAACTTTCTCAGTGTTGTACTGGTGGCTTCTGCAACAGTCAGTGCATTCTTGGAAACATGCTGTAGCTCTAAATTAGGGATGAAATGCAGTAATACATTACTCTAAATTTTGCACACCTGTCAGCAGCAGCATTTGAAGCTTGAAAGTTTTGTAAGATGATTCTCCTTTTCCAGTGCCTTCCTGCAATAGAAAGTCTCCTTGAAGTCAGCAGCAAATAGTGTGAGGGTCAGGTACCCCCTCACTCTCTCTATCTTCTTGGTGGAATCCCTCTTTCTGCTCTCACATTGCATTTTCCCCAACACTGTCTGATTTTCATATCCACATTAAGAAATAGACTTTAGACTTTTGCACCTTTTCATTACTCCTCCAATAGGCAGATTACTACTGTAACCCATGACTCAGTCCGCAGTAGCATCTCGTGAGAGTCTTATACACTGACAACTCTTGAGGTTTTAAGAAGATAGGTTACCAGGATTTCAATATGATTTCTAAAGCAGATCTTCATATTTTGGAAAGATTGCTCAGTATTTTATTACAGCCACCCAAGCACATCTAATCACACATCACTAGCAATAACTAGGTCTTTGTTGTGCCAATACAAGAAAAGGACAAGAAATTGTATAAAATACTTTTTTGCTAATAAGTGTATTTGCAGCCAAATTCAATTCTCTTAAGCTCTAGCTACTTATACCATAAGTGTGGTTTTGTGTGTTACTTGATTTGACCTAAAAGCATTTCAGGTTAAATTTCCTGGTGGGTGCACACAATGAAACACCATATCATAATCAATAAATAGATTGGAGAAGAGGAGGCTCAGGGGAGACCTCATCACTCTCTACAACTACCTGAAAGGAGGTTGTAGCCGGGTGGGGGTTGGTCTCTTTTCCCAGGCAACTATCAGCAAGACAAGAGGGCATGGTCTTAAGCTGGGCCAGGGGAGGTTTAGGTTAGATATTAGAAAAAATTTCTTTACAGATAGGGTAATCAGACATTGGAATGGGCTGCCCAGGAAAGTAGCGGATTCTCCGCCCCTGGAGGTTTTTAAGAAGAAACTGGATGTGGCACTTAGTGCCATGGTCTAGCAACCGCAGCGGTAGTGGATCAAGGGTTGGACTTGATGATCTTGGAGGTCCCTTCCACCCCAGCTGATTCTATGATTCTCTGTTGGAATGATGAGAAAAACATCAAACTACTCTCTTTAAGACCTTTGGTAGGAATTTTCAAGGAACAGGACTAGATAAGTGGCATTTATCAATTCTTCTGTTGAAAAAAACATGTCTGTGAAATCTGTTAGAGGAGAGCTATCCAAGATTCCCTTTTTCTTCCTCTGCTTCCATAACCATAAAAACCCCCAAACATTAAAATAGCCTACTAAAAATGACTGTTCACAATACCACAGGAGGAACCAACCAAATGAGGCCTACATTCACTTACATTTGTCTGCAACATTTATTTTAAAAAATTAATGTTTAAAAAAGAAAGACAGTTTCAAATTCACATTCATTTGAGAGTTTTCTTTGGACATCAGAAAGAGAAGAGCAGATAAACAGAATAATCCTATTCCAGTCTTGTTTAGCTTCAACAAAGAACTCCTCCTTTAACTGTGAGTGTCCTTTTCTAGTCTGTATTTCAGGCATTTCATGGCAAGTAGTTATACAGACTGAACTATCTTGAAGATTGCTGGTAGTCTTACAACTTGCCCAATTATAGTAAGAATTATTTTTAAAATCATCAATTTATCCTTGCTGTTGATTGTGGTAGAAGAATGTAACAAGGAATCATGGGAGTTGTAGTCTGCCAAGTTCTTGCACATGCTCAAACAATACTTGATTGTCATTGGTTAGAACAGAGCAAGCATCTGCGTATGGTATTGGGGCCTGAGACAGTTGATTGCAATTAAATATCCACCTCTTTCTGGAGAGCGCAGATGTAACTTTTGGCACGCAGGTATTATCTCCAAGTTTGTACCTTTTGATATCCAGATACACATTTGCATAACATCTGGATTATGTTTTCAAGCATTCCTTTCAGCAACATGTTTATAAGAGAAAAAGCACTTTTTATTATCATTTTCCCCACCTGCATTGTACTTCACCTTTGCTTTATTTCTAAAGAAACCAAAGCTCAGACTCAGTTTTCTATCGTTTTTTGTTCTGTGAAGACAAAAAACATTCTGAGGCTGTATGTTTGTTTGGTTTGTCTTGGTTTGGTTTTTTGATGGTTCACATTAGAATTCAAAGGCATTTTTAAAAGTATTTTCATACCCCAGGTACTAGTTGCAAAGCCATATAAGCAAAGTTGTTAAAAAGTGCAATAACGAAGCTCTATACATGAGACTAAGCAAATATACATAGAAGTAAAAGGTAATTTGCTCCTGTGAGACTATATGCAAATCAAAGGACTGTTTCTTTAAGAAAAATACAACATCCTTTGTATCACTCTGAATAGCTGCATTACAGCTCCACTGCTTTTGTGCTTCAGTTGAGCAAGTTACAGATATTAAACAGAATGGCACATCACAATAGGACATGAATTATAGCATAATGAGTGAACACATCTACTGTATTATTACACAGTCACCTTTTATATATTATGTAAAAGAACCCAACTTGAAAGATCTAGCTTATTTTTCATTTCAAAAGGATTTTGTGGAGAACAGTTATAGTGTCAATTACTTCAGTATCAAATAGCAGATTTTTGAAAGCTGTAAGATAGAAGAAGGCCAAGCAGATGTAAGTACATCACCGGTCACTTGGGCAGCATTGATCTTAACACACAGCCATGAAAGGCAGCAACAAATATTTCAACTCTGTTTTGTTATCCAGCAGTGTAACTGCTCTGCTTGGGATAAATAACAATGCACTGTCAGGACTGTGACAGGCTACACAGAGGTCTTACCAGTGTCTTGAGCAGACCTTCACAGTTATGCCCACCATTCTATTTTACAGAGAGCTGCCTACACTGCTGAGGGATTTTGTTCAGTAAAACTGACATCCTGTGGAAAATTAAGCAAAGCAAAGTGGAACAAAACATTCCTTTCCATGAGGAAATACCTTTCCCAGCATTAGCTTGGAAAAATAAGGTTTCATGCAGCAAAGAGGGAGGCAGGTTAAAATTGATTGCATATTTAAAAGGATATGAAGATTTCTGGATGTTGTTATTTCTTCTCAGAACAAAGGAGCATCAGAACTTCTGAGGTTCAAACTAATACCTAAGCCACCCATAAACAATCTTGCACTAGCTCAGATCTATGTCCATCAAAATTTACAGATGCTTACACAGGAAAATATTTTACCTTAACTTCTTGAATTGTAATGTCTTATGACCTAGTGACATTTCAGTCATTAAAAAAAAAAATTAAAATTTAGCCACAAATAAGCCATCAGAAAGATGTAACAAACAATGGAAACTACACTACAAATGGTGTTTCCAAATGAAAATTATAGCTTGCTTCTTGTTTAAGATAAATTACTTGGCTTATACATATTGTTCACTTGTAGTTTATCTGCATGCAACCAAAAGGACATGTCAAACATTTAAATAGGCTAACCACTTTTATACGATAGTGGTTTAACAACTACAAGAAATATAGTTCTCTTTAGAGGAATAACTTCATAATCTTTTACCTACTGAAAACCAAATACATTTTAAAGAAATTACAAGTATTTCTTTTATCTTACTGTGATAAAGAGATTTACTGCAAACATCAGCATACCTATTCACCACACATAATTTACAACAGAGGAAGAGTTTGAAATGCTTTTACGTAAACAGTCATAGATTTTTCTGATTATTATTAAAAGGCTGTTTAAAAGTCTTTAGTAGCAGGGGTTCTTGAAAAACACTGTTTCTAGCAAATCTCCATGTTTTCTTTCAGGTTTTGCACAATATTTACCCTGATGACACCATTTTTGTCTCAAATCCTTATATAAACAATGTCTGTAATAAAGCCAAATATATTTTTATCAGTTTCATATAAAGTAGGCCTTGAAATAGAACTGCAAAGACATTGGTGTAAAATAATGGAAGCATCTTCCACCAGAGCTTATCAAGTACCTTCAATCATCTCCATTCACAGAAAATACATTTATCATAACTGACAGAACAGAAAATATACAGGATTCCAAAAATCATACAACAACCAGATTTCCACAACTACTACCGCCTCTTATTACTACCACTGAGCAAGGATGCACTCAAAAGGGAGACCTAGTTACACACTTGCTCTGTGCCCCCTACTTATATAACAATGTCTAGGAAAGGGTTTCAACTGCAATGCAGTCTTTTGTTAAAGTTCACCCATCCAGAATGTGGGCTCAGAAAAGGAGAAATGAGACTCCAGTTATAATAATCTATTCATTAGAAAGATGGTTAGAGAGTCACAGTACTCTTAATATTGTAAACTTCTGGTCTGCCTCAGACAGAAACTGCTACAAGCCACCCTGTTACATTAGGTCCTCCTAAGAGACTTGTATCTCCAAGAGTAACATCACAGTGTGTAGTAAACTCCAACTGGCAGTCATTATGATATCCCTCAGGGAGGTATCTCATACATGGTTCCACATAATGAGACACAAAATGCAAGCATTCTGGGTTCTGGAATACCTAAAGGTGTGTCAGGTTTTCACACTAGCTTGTCTTTTGATCTCAAATGTCCTGAAGCAGATACGTTAAAAATATGTTTCTGCCCTTTATGTAACCTTTCACAGAATAAATATTACATAGTTTATAAATGAATCCCTAAGTAAATCATAATAGTTGCACTCACACTTCTAATCCCCAGATAACAAAATGTCTCACAGAGAAGCATATTTATCAATTATATTTTAATAAGGGATAACAGCTAAATTAGAGTCATACAATAATCTCTGTAGATTTCTATGGAGTACGTTATCAGAATATTTGATTAGGAGCCATTGAGGAATTACAGATCTGCTACTCACGAGAGAAAAAAATAAACATGGTTTACATCAGAGTCTAATATCCTATACTCCAAATGAAGTTGCAGTTGTAGGCACATATAATATAACACAAAGCAACATCAAACAGGCTTTTAAAATCTTTCAGCTTGGCCAGAATAGGAATGATATTACAACTCCTAACCACCAAGACAACAAAGAGTCCCAGAGTTACCATAATCAATTGTTGTGAAAATTTATTAAAACAATTAACTGTAAAACAGACTAAACATTGGCAATTTGTTCTGACAGACCTTCAGGCCCACAGTTCAGTCTTGATATCTAGAATCAGCAACAAGGATACAACTTAATTTGTGTTCCAGTAAAGCACAAAGATCTCAGACAGGCTCAGGCACTGTACATTTAGAAGAGAAGGCAATCGTGTATCCAAAAAGGCTGCAACCAAGGAAACAAGATAGGAAAGAAACACAGACACACAGATATGTATCAGATGGCTAGAGTCAATACCCTGAAATGTTGGCAATAGCCAGCATGCAAGCACTTGCTCTGAGATCAGCAGAGCAGGGGACCGAACGTGAGCCACCCACCTCACCTATGGTCATGCCCAGGTGTTACAACCTGTCCCAGAAGGGGAGAGTAACTTGGATTCTTGTTAATTAATCCCTAGGAGTGGATTACAGTGAAACAACACTGAATGATCAGAGTTTGTAAATCTCAGCCTTGGCCATATTGATCACCATAACTGGTCTACTCTGGCCTCAAATCGGGAGGGCTGGAGACACGCCATCTATAACGCAGCTGTCTCCTTTGAGAACACACGCAGGATCACTCTCGAGGAAAAAAGGCAACGCAGAAAGAACCGTGCCTTGCAGAGTACACCATCTAAGGAGTCTTTCTGCTGTGCCTTTTGCAATCAGATATGTCTGTCACGTATTGGCCTCATAAGCCACCAGCGTACCTGTAGCAAATGTGGATAGTGCCTTCCCAAATCTTCGTTCGCGAAGCCTAGCCATGATGATGAGGGTTTATTTTAGAACAATTTAGTTTCAAAGGAAAACAGTTGTGTAGATGTTTTTGTTGTTATCATCTACAGTAATATAGCAATGTTAAAGCAAAAAAACAACAGTGAAGAAAAGGTATAAGGGAGAGAAAGAGAAAAAATGGTTAAAGGTCCTAAGATATACAGAGAGTCACCACAAGCTGGATCAAACAATGAAACTTGGTAGTTGTAGCTTCAATGTCTATTGGTTGAAATGCTGGTTGCAGTCCTGTTTAAATGATGGTCTTGACCCATTGGGGAATGGGGGAAGCCCCCACAAAATTCAAAGATTTCATCAGTTATTATATACTTCAAGCTCAGGTGGAAATGTCTAGGATCTCCACTAGGGCAGGGAGTTTTACAATGGATGACGTCACAGATATGTGATGAGTCTCTGACACCTTCTAAGACATTACAGCTGCCTGTTATGTCCATCAGAGATGAATAGCTCAGGGTAGGTGTGAAATATCCTCGATGCTCCCTGGAGGGGTTTTCACAGAGAGTCATAGAATCATAGAATCAACTGAAGACCTCCAAAATCATCAAGTCAAACCCTTGATCCAACACCACCATGGTTACTAGACCATGGCACCAAGTGTCACATCCAGTCTCCTCTTAAAGACCTCCCCCACCTCCCTGGGCAGCCCATTCCAATGTCTGATTACTCTATCTGTAAGAAATTTCTTCCTAATATCCAACCTAAACCCCCCCAGCACAGCTTAAGACCGTGCCCTCTTGTCCTACTGCTGGTTGCCTGGGACAAGAGACCGGTACCCACCTGGCTACAGCCTCCTTTTGAGGAGCTGTAGAGAGTGATGAGATCTCCCCTAAGCCTCCTCTTCTCCAGACTAAACAACCCCAGCTCCCTCAGCCTCTCCTCATAGGACTTGTGCTTGAGTCCCTTCACCAGCCTTGTTGCTATTAACTATTTCAGTCTCTGACACCAGCATGTTCTCATGCAGGAAATGAGCTCATAATTTAAGAAACAGAGTTCTGAGTCACGAGAAAGCTTCCAGATTAAAAATTGTCTAAAATTTAAATTTCAATTTAAAAAGTTAATTAGGAAGGAAAAACAGTTTTTCAATAAAATTTTGGGTTGTTTGGAGGCTTTTTTTCTTCTTTTTAACTTTTTCACTGTATTTTAGAATCAGAGGATCTCGTGGGTGACCCATGAAATTCTTCAAGTTCAACTCCTGACTCCTTACAGAGCGACCTAAAAGTTAAACCTTGTATCTAAAGTCCAAAAACTTCTGTAACACCCACAGGCTTGGGACCGTGACCATTTCCCTATGGGTTTGCTCCAGTGACCACCCTCTCAATGAAAAGCCCTTTACTAATGTCCGACCTGAGCTTTCCTTGATGAGCTTTAAGACATTCCCTGGCATCTTATCATCAGAGAACAGGAAGGAGATCAGCCCCTCCCACTCCTCTCCCCATCATAAGGAAGTTGTAGACGGCATTGAAGTCACCCCTCAGTATCATCTTTTATCATCCTGAGTCACTCCTCCTAAGTCATGTCCTGTAGTCCTTTCACCCTCTTTGGTGCTCTCCTTTGGACAAACCCCCTCTCATTTATTAAGGAAACATTGCAAAACAAAGCATAAGACCAGTAACAGAAGGACAAAGATTTATCCAGTTAGGCCAGTAAATAGGAGTATGCAGCATACACACTGTGACTGAGGAGATTAAACAATTAATCTGGAACACAAACTAACTTTTTTTTCCTAAGGAATATCTTGCCACAAACTAACACTGGGCTAGGGGCCATGCAGAGACGTAGGGTAAAGGTAGAAAACTGAAATACTTTCTTTCACCTTCAACCCCATACCTTTTGAACAAATTCAGTAACATTCTTAAGGAAATCAACTGTCTGTTGTTCAATAAAGCTGCAAAAAGAAAAAGCAATAATGAATTTTTTTTATTTTTTTTTTTTTTTTTTTTTTTTTTTTTTTTGTTGAACTGCAAGTACAGGAAACCCAGAAATTAGCAATCTGCTGAGAGACTTTGTTTCAACACAACAGAGATGTCCCAAGAAGCTGGAGGGCCTACACCAAACATTTTTGTTGCTTTCATAGGAAAAAAAAGATCATATAATTTCATCCTGCCTCCACCTTGCCTGGCTGTGGACAAGAACACCTTCCACCAGACCAGGCTGCTCAGAGCTGCTCCATCCGTCCTGGCCTGAAAGACTGAAATGTTAATGATTCAAACAACCAGTCATTTACAAAAAGCAGCAGGGTGCTTTGTTGAGGCCAGGTTTGCACCCTCCAGTGGAAGGAAAGGAGGAAGGGTTTTGCGTGTACGGAGCTGTTTTTGTAAACAGTCCCGATGCAGAGAGGGTGAGCAACCACCACAGGAGGATGACCTGGACGAACTACCTTTGTTTAAGGAGCTGGGTAACAAGCTGGGGTTTGAGCCAGATAGAGGAGAAGGCCAATAAGAAGCAGACCCTGCAGTGGTGGGATAATGCTTTTTATCATGCCGACTTCCTTCCTTACACAGCTGGCTCAGGTGTAAAAATCTCCTCCATCTCAGGAAGGCATCATACATATGTAGGTCTGAGGGTATTCATCTCTTCTGATGGTGCATAATTGGCTCAACTATGCTGGCCTGAGAGGCAGCTGCTATGTCTTAGAGGGGGTCATAAACAATCAAAGACCTTAGAAGAACCCCCAAACTAATTTCCATCAGAGGACTCTGCATGACTTAGAATGGTACATCAGGCAGTGTAAAACTCCCCCTGCCAGAGGAGCTACCTGGGTGTTCCCACCTGAACCTGAATATATATTAACCCATTGAACTTCATGTTTTGTGGGCTTCCCCCACTCCTGACAGATCAAGACTGTGAGCATCATTTCAGCAAATGGACACTGAAATTGCAGCAATCAAGATCCATGGGTGGTGACATCTTTCTACTCTTATCCTTTCTTCCTCTTTCTTGATATATTTCCTTAAGTAATATTTTTATACTTTTTTTATTGTTGCATTTCTATAGATAATAACAAAATGACTACATACCTCCTTTCCTTTGCAACCAAATTGTTCTAAAATAAACCTGCCATAAAAATATATATCCATATATATAAATATATATACACATATACACATACATACATACATATACCTATATACATGTGTATTGGGTCCGGCTGAGCTGGAGTTGATTCCTCACAGCAGCCCTCACAGTGCTGTGCTTTGCATTGGTAGTTAGAAGAGTGTTGATAACACAGCAGTGTTTTGGCTATTGCTGAGCAGGGCAGGCACAGAATCAGCAGTGTAACATTCCTTCCTCATTTGAGGGCGAGATCCTGGGAGGGGACTCAAGTAGGCCAGCTGACCCAAACTGACCAAAGGGATATTCCATACCATATGACAGCAGCTCAGATAGGAAAGCTAAAGCAAGGAGCAGGTAGGCAGGCATTCATTATCTCCAGTGGGTGCCTGCTGAGGAACCATCACGCATGCTGAAGCCCTGCTGCTCAGGAGTGTCTGACCATCGCTGCTCATGGGAAGTAGAGAATAAATCATGTTATCTTTCGCTTCGCTTTTGCGTGCACAAGCTTCCGCTTTGCTTCTGCTTTAATAAACTGCCTTATCCCAACCCATGAGTTGTTTTCCATCTCACTCTCTACCCTATCCAGCTGGGAAGGGGAGTGATAGAGTGGCTAGGTGGGCACCTGGCATCCAGTCAAGGTCAACCCACCACAACATATATATATATATATATACACATAAGCACTGATCATTCAGTGTCGTTTCACTCTAATCTGCTCTAAGGGATCTATTAACAAGAACCTCAGTTACCCTTGCATTCAGGGGCAGGTCATAACGTGGTCTTAAAATACTTCCAGAGATGGAGGATTGACTTCTCTGAGCAACCTGTTCCAATGCCTCACCATCCTCACAGTAAAGAATTTTTTCCTAATATCCAATCTAAACCTACTCTCTTTCAGTTTGAAGCCACTTCCCCTTGTCCTATCACTACATGCTCTTGTAAATACAAGTCCCTATCTATCTTTCTTGTAGGCCCCCTTCAGGTTGCTATATGGAAGGTTGCTACATGATGTCCCCAAAGCCTTCTCTTTTCAAGGCTGAACAAACTCGATTATCTTGGTCTTTACTCCTAGGAGAGGTGCTCCATTCCTCTATCATCTTGGTGGCCTTCCTCTGCACTTTCTCCAACAAGTAGATGTTCCTCCTGTGCTGGGGACCTCAGGCAGTACTATAGCTCAGAGAAAGGGCAAGTATCAAATGAGGTATCAGTGTCTGAGAGAAAAGCCCTTGTTAAGGACTCAAAAGTGCTCCCATTTTACATCCAATTCAGGACAGGACTCTTCCAGATGTTTTACAGTGAGGGCAGACTTCCTTGCCTCTCATGCCATTACCACAGGCATGGCAATGCCCCTGGAAGTCAGGGAGAAATACAGTGAGAGGAGAACACCATATCATGCAAAAACCATACAGTATGTCCCTCGAGTCAGATTCCCTTTCTACCCAGACAGCTAGGACTGTCAAGCGGAAAAGAATGATGGTGTGCTCCATAAGTCTTAAACATTTCAGTGCCACAATGGTGGGTCAATATTTCAGTAAGGGATAACAAGAGAAACCTAAATGCTCCAAGATAATTTCATGTCCTTTCTTCTCAAGAAAGGGCTTCTTCCACAGTGTGAACAAGTGGGTTGGAAAAAAGACAACAATTGCAATGAATTCAAAGTGCAGAAAATAAGAAGATTGTTTTTGTCTTTAAAATTGCTGTTTGCTTATTTTTAATATGACAGGTACAGTCAGCTTTGTGATAATTTCCTGCAGCCATTTTTCAGCCAAAATTCAGCCAGCATTTTGTTGCCTTTCTTCTGAGTGTTCCCCTACCAAGCCACTACATTCCAGTTGCGTACCATTCCACCAGGTTCCTAACTTCAGTTGCATCAGACTTTTTTCCTTCACTCTTAAAACTAGTGTGAGGCCACACAAAACTCAGTTCACAATTTTCTCACACTGTTACCACTGCACATTAATACATTAAACAAGTTCTTTGGAAAGCTGTGCAGGATGGTCAACAATGCTTTCTCTGGTGGACTGAAATTCAGCTTCAGAAAATACTACGTTTGAAAAGGGGCAAGAAAAAAGGAAATAAGTTAGTTGATATGCTACAACTACCATGGTGATCTATCAAGCCTATAATACATATTCACATTCTTCCAGCTGCAGGCACACCCAGACTGAAGTATACAAACACTTGCCTCAGGATCAGAAATTTTCCTTTTGCATTAAGAAAAGAAATGCCTGACCTAGAACCAGGGCTGGTAAAATTTAGTCTGGTGGTAGAATGCAGCCTGTGTTTCTCATGGAACAATTTGCCTTATAATACCATTTTCTCCTTCTCTTTCTGACATGATAAGTGAAGGGATCCTTGGCAATCTTTGTCCTCAAACCACATCTCTCACAGCACTGCACAGTAGCAATTAGTATGACTGACTATGCCAAGCTATAATCATCTTGCCTCCCTCCTGTGCAGCCAAGATCATCTTCCCTCTCTTCCCTCGAGGTTATTCTGAGCAGCTTACAGCTATCAGTCTGCACAGCTGCACTCTGGGACACTCCACTGAACCCAAGTGCTACAGATGAGACCCACAATAGACGTGGAGAAGCATCTGTCATTTCTCCAAGCTCAAAATCCAAACACTTTGACTCATAAAAGAAACTAGATCATCTATCTGGGCTGATGGAGTACAAACCAGTGAACCTAAGTAGGCCAGAGCACAATGCATTAGACTTTGAATAATGTGCTGTTTTCTTTCTAACTATTGTTTTAGATAAGCAGTGTCGTAATAAATAGACCTAAGGAAAACTGTTCATTTTTCATCTGCAGAGAAACACTCCACATCGAGTGTTTTCTGTTTGACAGCCCTTTTCTCCCACTCTCTTCACCTACCAAACTTCTTTCCAAAGTAAACATCCCTTCATTCCATTACCATTATATATTCTGTAGGTCAAGCACGTAGGAAGCACTGGAAGAAACCTATGGGCTATGGATACCAGTGCCCTGCAATCACACACACATCTTCATAAATGTATTGTGCTTTGTCTTAAAAGCAGTTTGCTTTTCCTTTGTAGTCTCTGTGTTGGAAATCCTTTGCAGTATCTCCCTGCTCTTAAGAGAAGCCTCTTTAA
This sequence comes from Corapipo altera, assembly GCF_003945725.1. Classification (NCBI taxonomy): domain Eukaryota; kingdom Metazoa; phylum Chordata; class Aves; order Passeriformes; family Pipridae; genus Corapipo; species Corapipo altera. Next base: position 25,715,016 of record NW_020884875.1, on the reverse strand, counting down.
TTCCAGGTTCCTCACCTTTTTTTTTTTTTGTGCTAGCTTTTTCTTTCAGTTGTAATGCCATTTCACCCTTGATGAATAGACATTTGAAGTATTTTCAGATGACATTTGGATCTGCTCTTGGTCTGCCACCTTGTAAGATTAAAAGGATGCAGGCTTTTCTTACATGACAAGTTCTCCATCCCCTTGTTTTTCCAGTCTGCCTGGCAGGCCCTTCTCCCTATCAGTCCCATTTTCAATTAAGATTTTTGAACACAGGTGACCAGGTTTGTACTCACTATTTCAAGTGAGGTCTCAGCAGTGCCTTGTATAATGGCAGCAATACTTCCCTATCTCTGCAGTAAATGCCTCTCCTGACACATCCTGTATCACATTTGTCTTTTTCATGGCTGTCTCCCACTGGTGCACTGAGCCTAGCTAGGACTCCCAGCTCCTTCTCCTCCTCTATCATTTCCAGATGATGAGCACCTGTGAAAACCAGGTAAAGCAGAAAGGTCAGCTACACAGAGGACTGCTCCTACTGCATCTCTATTTAAGTCTGCTCAGAGGAAGGAGGAGGCATAGGTGAGTCTGTAACAGCTGTCACAGCAGTTGTTACTGCCAGCCAAATCCTGTGAACACTTTCCATTCCCATTCCCTGAGCAGCTCCCAAGATCAAGACCAAGCCATGAGCAAGAGCATCTCTTGAGTACTGAACACCAGCTTCAGGAATATTCTCAGTGGGGGAGAAAGGAGTGAGAAAATAGCTGCAGAGTCACACACAAACTGCAAAAACCCTAAAATTGATATGACGTAGAGAAGCTCTTCTGATGAATAGCTGGATGAAATAAGCTAATTTGCAATGGAGGTGGGATTTTTTTTAATCAGGTAAAGACATGTGCATAGGGAAATGGGAGGATGTCATTAGTGTTATTTCGGAAAAAGTATTTTCAGTGAAATATTAACATCGCTGTTCACACTTAGGAAATTATACCGTAAAATGACCAGATTTTTTTTGATAATATTGCTTCATGTGTTGGAGAGGAGAAAGCCTGGTAACTATCCTCATTATTTCAACCCTATTTTTTTGTAAGGTGGCCAGCCATGCCATCATTAATATCACATGAGTATTCATGTCTTTTTATCCTAAAATGAATGCAAATTAGACATCACACCTTATACTTTAAAGCCATGCTGAAATACAAGGAAGTCTATTATCTTTATACCATATATTTTAGGATTTTTTTTCTCCCCACTTCAGCAGAAGACTGGCAGTTTATAACACAGCAGTGTGACTGCCTCATTTGCACATTTACAGTGTTTGATAAGGGGTTGAAACGCTTGATTCCCCAGAGGTCCTCCTTGTTCTTTTCCCAAAATGTCTCCCTATATTTCAATACAGCTGTGACAAATTTTTCTAAATAACAGATAGCTAGCCTTTAGATAATGCCTTTCATGCAGAAGAACATAAAACCACTTTACACAGGGCTCATGCAAATCATTTCACTAGATGCCAGTCAGCACAGAGCACAGGCTGGAATCAGCAGCAGAGCAACCCATTCCATATAGCACCTCTTGCCCATGGTCTTGGGACCAGAGTGGTCCGTAAGTATCATTTTTTTGTCACAAATGCATTCTAAATTACAGTAAAAAAAAAATCAAGACAGAATTGTTGAAACTCTTTGAAGTTTCTCTAAGCCATACTGGACAGACATTCAAATGCATTAAAATATACAGCCAAAATTCCATATTCCTTTTGCTAAGGAAATGAGGTAACACCTTTGACCACCACATCATACTGACTTTTTTTTTCAATGCCAATAGCATCGTCTAAATCCTGGCTTCTAATTGCAGCCATACCACCTATTTGCATTTATGGTATTACTGTCCATTGTGCTAGAGCATATTTGTTACAAAATTCTTCAAGAATAATGAAAATAAACCAAACTCCTTCAAGCACTAGCATTGGGGTATTTTTTAAAGAACAGATTTGATTGCAAGGGAGAGATTAACTTTAAATTCCTCCACCCCTTCTTTTATTTGAAAAGAAGGTGTAATACAGATGCTTACCTTGATATGACATTAAAAGACAGTTTGGGTCAATATAACTACTGTAGAACAGTAGAATTTTTTAAAAGATCCTTAAGTGTTTGTACTTACTGATTTTACCTTTCAGATGCATTTTAGCACTCCGAGGTAATCAGCTAAATCCAAACCACAATTGTAGAGATAACTGCTAAGACAGTCTCTCCCTTTATTTGTACACTATGCATACAATATCATACCCTGCCAAAACAAGGAAAAATGTATTTCTGCAATAACATTTTAGAACATAACCACGTGAGTCAAACTGACCCCACAGAAGAGCTTCTTTGCACTTGATGGTACGTTTATAGACATGTTGTAAACATCAGACTACACCATTTTTAATAATAAAAAAAGGCAGTATAATACTGTTTCCTTGTAACTGAGACAAAAAATCATTTGGTAAGAGTAAGAACATTTATTGGTTTTGACATAAAAATTTCTTGCTGTGCAGTGGAAATGCTGTAGTCCAAATACTGGAAGAAACATGAAATCTCAAGGGCTATGTTCAGCAACTCTTTGGTCAAAAGCAGATGTGGCAGGTGCATTATTTAAGAGCTTGTCAGAGATGATCTTCCACAGCACACTACTCCAGGATTCATCTCCTGCTATGCTTTGGAAGGGAACTCTCATGTAAATATATGGCAGAACTGGCTGGCTGAACATCAAGCCTGAACTGTCCAACCCTCTTCAACACGACTGCGGTCATGTATCAAAAAAGCTCTCCAGTACTGAATGCAACTACCCTCCCACATCCCTCATGTAAGAGCAGCTCTTTGGATGAGCTGCTGAAAAATTAAAAGCGACAGTTTTCTCAGTAGCCATACTTGATGTTCTGAAGTGGTTTTGTATTGCTGTATTCAGTGTTAATTTGGTACCATGAAGATGTAGTATATTCAATGCAGTGTGGCCCAAGCTACTGCTTTGATTTTCCTGACTCCTACACACATACAGAGACATGAGTTTATTTTATTTTATTTTATTTCACAGTATAAATCCTTGAGTAGAAGCTAATCGCCTCAGTAGGGATGATCACAAATAAACACGCCAATAGAAAACCAGAAGAGGCTCAAGGGATCAAACTGTTTCAAAAAAAACAACAAAGAAACAAAAAACCTCAAAACTGAACCCGCTCCCCACAGAAAAAAAAACAACACCCAAACCAGTCCAAATGGATCTGTGTGGTCCTCCTTGCTTACTGTGGTGAGCTAGATTTTCTTCTGTGTAAACCGTGGGAGTGTTGTTGTCTGTAGCACAGAAGAGCTCATTTGTGCAAATAATCTGACCTGTGTTTCTGTAGAGGATAGTCCAGACATATGTAGACCTGCACAGCTACTTTCCTGTTTTGACCACACACTCATCAACATTTCAGGAAGAAGGAATTTCCTGCGTGCTTCAGGTATCAGAGTTAAAACAAAACACAAAATCCCATTTGAACTACTCCAGTACAGACTTAAAAATCCCTCATACAGGAAAACCACAGCTGGTAAAATAAATCTTATTTTCTTTTTATGTAATGGAGTAGCTTAAGAAATAGGAGAGAGAAATCACTTTTGGCTAAAAACAAATAGGAGAAATACCATTTAAAATTGCCTATCTTTGGAAAAAGAAACTTTGATGGGAAGTGTTCTTCTTAAATGTGCCTATACTGGCCAGTCAGAAAAGATCTAAAAATTAAAAAGAAATGTCTTTCCTAATAAATCACCATACTTAACAAAATTTGAGATGCGAAGAATAGAGAGAAAGTAATGGTTGTACCTCAGATTATAGTATGCTGGCCACATGTTTGTGGCACAATACACACTAGTAAAAAAACATTTTACACAAAATTGTGCTGTGCAGTGGTAAGTGAAACTAATGAATGAAAAAGAAAGGTGTCCCTATGTATACATAACTAAAACCCAGAAAGTAGCTCTGTACCATCTTTCACTTGCACTCAACTCTGAAGGGAAAAAATTAGCATGACTGCAGTAATCCAGGATTAAAGCATTTAATTCCTAGACTGTTTACGAGCCATTAATACACACATTAATAAGCATATATATGGAGGGCTGCTCTAAAAATATATTACTCTGCTGTCAAAACTAGCTCTGGTACAAATTCAGTTGTATGCAAAGTTTTGTTCTTTTTAAAGGAATGCTTTATGTTAGATGTTTTAAGTAATCTCATGCTTGAAGTACTACATAAAAATATAAAATCCTCTGCATATATTAAGTAGGTCATTTCTCTTTTGTTAGTAAATGGAGTACTCTCTAGCCTTTTAAATTTTTCAATGCTTTTGAAAAGATAAAGTGTCTCCATTATAACAGGTAAATTATGTTTCTTCAGACAAGAGTAAATAATAACAGAGGGTATTTGTACCATGTTTACTTTTATGGAGCATTATTGTATTAAGTAGCACGTAACCTCAATACAAGTAAAATCATACATTATTCTGGGAGACAACTGGAAAACTCTTTACCGTTAACTCTAAGGAAACTGATAGCTCTAGAGGAAACTTCCCTCTAGTCTCCTCCATCAACAAGTATTACCCAATCACTCACACTAAAGGTAAATGACTCTATCAACTTAAGGCTTGTTTTGACATTTCAGAAAACGCCTAAACATTTCTCAGCTTGGGTTCATGTACCAGCAGTCAAGATGGGCTGGCATATCACAAGACAACAGGCTTGCCTGCCCAGGAATTTCCACTATGCACAATATCACTTTTCTGAAATGGGTTATGGGACAATGATTTAATTCCAGATTTCTCTTTGATTTTTTCCATTTCCATTTTTCCTGTTATAGACAGCATAATTCCTTCCCCCCACTGCCTCCCACTTCCCAATAGTGTATAAATTAATTTGCCCTAATTCACTTTAACCCAAGTCCTAATTTCACAGCAGGTGGGCTAAATTCTTGATCTAAACCTATATGTAGTTGAGAGAAGCCTATCTATGGGCATCAACAGACTTTACATCTGGACGGGGAAACCCAGGTGTGATGCTGCAGTGCAACACTACTCCCCAAATCCTGCTGAGTTCTACATACTCCAGCAGCAGGCATGTGAGCAGGAATGGTCCCCAATTTCACTCTCTCCAAGGTGTGAGATAACAAAAAGCTTTATGTCAGGTGGACAACTGCACAAATGGGAGGTGGCAAACTCCCAGGTGACCCAGCCAAAGTCTTGTGGCTAATGCTTCCAAGAGCTCAGAATCACTGCGGTCAAGTAACTCGGAAAACTATAAATTCATTGATTTCACTAGCTCAGCTGAAACTCTACATTGTCTCTCAGTGTCAAAACCACAAAGTATCTGTAGTGGCATGTTCTGTGACTGAATGGCTGTTGTCCTTACGGACAGTATTCTGCACACATAACTGAGATTATCACACATATTAAGAATGAGGGAGGGGAGGAAAAGAAAGAAAAATGCATCTTAGAAGTTACTTATTTTTAATGCCTAAAAGTCTGAATGCACAAACAATAATCTACCATTATAGAAGTACCGGTGGTCAATACAATGCATTAGAACTATGTACAATGACACAGTTTAGTATCAAAATCTTTCTACAATGTAGAGTATTACGAAACTGTTAATGACATCAAACACTAAGCACTTAAGACACCATTTTTGCTACCACATTTGGAACTTCAATGAACAGTCCATTTTAACTTGCAGCATCAATCCATTTCTAGTATGAAATTAAGTAATTTTCTACTTATACAATAAGATTTATCTACACGGGTCTTTTGATTTTGATCCATAGCAGCAAAGGCACTGTACATCAGCAGATCCACAGACTTAAAGATTTTTTTTAAAGCATTCAAAAAAAAAAAAAGTCACAGATCATAGTTCAACAGCAACAACAACAACATAAAAAGATAACACGTTGTCTCTGGCACAATGGCTCAGTCTGCGTCCTTTTTAGGGACATCCAATCAAGACTTGGATTGAACTGCTGGCAAACAAAGCAAGTCCTTATCCCAATGAGAATCCATTCCTTTTTGAATGTCGGAATGAGTACTCTTGTAAATCCTACCTTGGAGGTCATTGCTTTTGTAGTTTGTATATTGGTAGGCATCCATTCTTATTTCAGTGCAGTTTCCAAAGAACATATCAAATATTTTTCATAATCTCTTGTAATTGAAAAATTGCCCAAAGACACATATCCCCATTTTCAAGGAAACATTGCAAAAGTTTCCAGAAGTAACAAAGGTGATTCTCTGAGGCAACTTATTGTACTCTCTACAATATAACAAAGAGAGGTGTTTATATTAAAAAACCTAGCTTGACACCAAAATGCTTTATGTTAATCAACAGAAAAGCATTGAGAACAAATCTGTACACAAGATGCTATATTAACATTGCAAATATATAAATTAGCACATTCTTACTTAAATTTAATTTAGATGTGAACTGAATTTGCCATTCATCACAGGCATGTAGATCACTGGCTACAGTTTGCAATTTCCTAAGTTTCCAAGACTGTCTAAAATAGTTAAGATACAGCATCTTCCCACCAAATAATTATACTGTAATAACACTTAGAGGTCTCATTCAAGAACAGGACTAAAAAATATAACAAAGTTTATTTTTTTTAAATAGAAACTACAAGTCTATTTAGTGTAACTTTAACTATCTCCTGAACATCCTTCTCCAAGATCCCCAATTTATCCACCTGCAAAAACACAAGTATACAATGCATTTTTCAAACTAAAGCCGGGCCAGACAGCTTTATTAAGTCAGTTCATTGTTAGAAAGCCTTCTTTAAACAAAATAAATACATTACAGCTATAATACATAATTAAAGAGTCAAGGTTACTGTTCAGTATGCTTATTCCATCTTCTTCCAAATAGACAGCTGACAATTTGGTATCACGAGTTCTTAATGAACATTCACAAACCAAGAGCAAGTTAAGAAGGTAAAAATAAATTCCACAACTGTGATGAGCATTTAAGTTTTCAGTTTAGAAAGAAAAAACAAAAGGAATATACAGCAAAGTGCTAGGAGAAGGAGTCCTGTCTGCATTCAGATCTCTCTCTAATAAATAACTTCATAGACTGTAGCTTTCTTGTCCCCAGAGCCAGTGACAATGTATTTATCATCCACAGAGATATCACAGCTAAGCACAGATGAGGATTCTTTGGACTACAAGAAAAGAAAAAGAAAAAAAAAAGAAATTACGACTTTCCAATACTTCAATCCTGAAGGGCTTCAAGATTAATTGGAAGAGTTTATAGACCAGGAATACACCAAAAGCTCATTCAAGTATCAGTACTGTACTTTTGTTACAAGACCAGGTCTCCAAATTTGTTCCACAAAAAGATCTATTACAAGATAAAACAGCTGTGGAAAGGGAAATGAATGTTATGGACCTAAAGATAACCTATCACTCCAACGAATAGAAGCAGTCTTTTCTATATACTTTACAAGGAATGAGCATTTACTGATATTTTACATATTGGATTTGCATAAAAATTAATTAAAAGCATCTTCTTCCCTTTTTTTTTGTTATGAACCACAAATTCACATGAAGTAGTAGTAAAAAGCCCAACCCATCCACAGGTATAAAATAAGGAGACTCCAAGAATAAACTATATCTCCTCTCACTACTTCCCAAGAGAAAAGACAAAAGCTTTGTGCAAAAGAATTCACAGGATTCAAACAGGATGCAAACAGGAAAAGACATTCTAGTGGAAGAGGATGCACAACAAGTGTATAGGAGGTGGATGGGAGACAGGATGCACTGGGTTGCAGCAGCTCTATCTCCTCCAGCTTTTCTGTCTGTGCTGAGATTATGTGAATGTATTGTCACATTTGCCTTGCTGTTTCAGCGCAATATATAACATATGTCCACACTCTTTTCTGCCTGCCACTGCAAGAGCTAAACACTTCCCCATCATGCTACGTTTCAGTGCAGATGCCTCTGCTGCACCGCAAAGGAAGTTTTCTTATCTACCCCTCATTAAGAAAGCTGTACTGGGGTTTTTAACATCACTTTTAAGGGAGATGTGTTCTTGTTAGCATGATTTGGGCTGTCTGTGGGAGACATGAGTTGGGTACAGTATTACAGCAATATGTACAAGATGGTGAAAAAGAACCAATTTTGTATTAAAGGGCTACTGTACCGTAAGAGCTGAATTACTAAATAAAAGCATATCTTTCTCTAATTACAGACAAATTCTTTAAGGAATATAGTAATTAGCTCCATTTCCATGTGAAAACTCCTTAAATTACAGACAGACCCTGAGATATGCAGCTCTACTGCACTGTAATGTATGTGGAAAATAGCTTTTAGGAGATTATTACCTGGAATATACTGGCTCCATAAGGTGTTCTCCAGGCATTAAGAAGATTATCTTTTCCAGTGCTTACAAACCATTTGCCTGCAACAGATTGTTTAAATGTTATTGTTGCATTTTGTTTTCAAGGAATACACCTCAAGAAACAGATTGATCATAACAACAAAGCATTCACACATATTCAAAGAACAGTAACATTTTCATTTGGTTGCATTATGATGTTCAATCACAAAATAAGCAGTACATAAAAAAAGCAGTCGTAGTTTTTAAAATAATCTTAATATTAAAATTTAATACCTGATTTTTAACTATACCCTATAGTTAAGTATCTACATTATATTTTCATTTAAAGATAATTTTGAATGAACTTCTCAGGAAAGAAAACATTCATATATCAAGATTTGCTTACCACAGTGAGCAAATTTGAGTGACAATACACAGCTCTCATGAAGATGTAGCTGATACTTGTCCGGCTTAGTAACATGTAGCACCTCGACATTGCTGTTCTCCATTCCTACTGCCAACCACTCACCAGTTGGACAATAGCCCAGTGAGAAGATCTGTAATTAGCATATGCTTCAGTCAGTAAAGGAATGAGCTTGTGATCCTTGCTACACTGTTAACACTGCAAAACCACATTTTTAGTCTACTACAGTTTTAAAAACATGATAATTCAATTACTACAGTACTCAAGATAAATTAGTTCATGCAAACACAGCTGTAAAGCTGTGCTATTAAATGCTATTAAAACTGCAATACTGAAATACTGAATCAAGTAAAAGTTAATGTCCGAGCTTATCTGACAGCATTTAAAAATATTTTCATAAAATATTTTTGAACCCCAGTCTACAGAAAGGGAAACAGATTACACACTTGTTTTATAAAAAGATTCTCCATTACTCTCATAGGAGAAGTACTAATCTGTCACATAGTCGTAATCCAGAAAGACATTTAGCTGCCCCATTAAATAAATTTAAAAAAAAATTTTAAAAAAAAAAGAGTATGACACTAAGTGTTTTTTCAGAAACCCCCTCATCCCCCCCAAAAAAGTGCTTGTTTTAAAAACCCATGATGAACTTTTCTTAACATGCCAATGCTTCTGAGATTGAACCTGTGATGTGAAATCATGTTGCTGTAGCTGTCTCCCTTCTCTGAGATCCCATGATCTGACTGTATTGTCCAAGCCTCCCGTCCATAGTTTGGTGCCATCATTAGAAATGTCAATACAGCTTGCTCCATCTGTGTGGCCCTGAAATTGCCTGAATATATTGAGAGAAGATCAGCATGTTCTTGCACTGGAAAGAGTTGGTTCTGAGCAAGTATACAAAATACTTCCTTTTTCTTTCAGTCCCTAACATGCAGCCATTGAAGACAACAGTGATGTAGATTCCAACAGCAATCCCAAATTAATATAAACTCTGGGACAATCATGTAAGTTTTTGAATTGATGAAGCAATCAGCCCCGACACCCAAGTGCTAATTTGATTTCAAAAAGTACACTTTAAGAGTCAGGTACTCTGGAAATCTTTGCTGCTGACTGTGTGATACCCACTTTTCAACTTAAAATACTCATTCTCTCCAGTGGAATGTAACATGATCAGGAAAATGACCTTAGTTTAGGAAGAATCTGCAGGTTACCAAAGTTCAAAAAAAAAAGAGTGGTCTAAAGGGGAATATCAGGAAGTAAAAGCCTGACTTTACATGCAACACTGACACATTGCATGTAAAAACATACAGTGCACTGCACAGAGAAGCTCTGTATGATCAGCTCCTAGCTTACTGTACATCAGTGTTGAGCAGCAACACGTGCTCCTAAGAAGTTAAGTTTGCAAGGCAGTAATTTACACAGAACTTTACCCAAGACAATTTTGCTGGACCTCTGATTAAAGAGATTAGAGTGAGAGTAGTGTATTGCACAGAAACAAAGAACAGCATCTATTCAAAGAATCTACAGCAGTGTCAACATCAGTTGGTATTAGGGAATTATAGTTATGGGCTGCTCAAAAGGGCTGGAATTGTGAAACTCTCAAAATCTACAAAGAATCATATAGATTTTTGTCAAGGTATTAGCATGGCTATTGCCAAACAACAAAAATATTGGAAGCATCTATGCATAGAGGAAACAGCATACATGTGCAAAGGTGCACATAAGGCTGTGTCTAATTAATTCTTCACAATCTGACGATCCAGTTCTGTCGACCTACCTTACTAAAGTCTGGTTATGCAGATCCCACACTGCAATGTTCCCATCGCTACAGCAAGAGAAGCAGACCTTGGAATCAGGGCTGATAGCTAGGGCATAGCAAGCTGGAGCAGAAGATGTCAGCTCTGCTTTGATGCGAGGAGTTGGAGCTGCCAGGTCCCAAATGGATAACGTGCTGGCTTCCCCACCAACAATCAGGGTGCGGCCATCAGGGAGCAATCTGCAGGAACGGATGTAGTTGTCTCTGTTCTGTGAAGACAGAAGCCATCAAGAGATTACCCATGAGGAAAGAAAACAGCATTAACATGAGAGAAGAAATCCATAAAAGTATTGTATTCCCTCCTGGTTTTAATGAGCCATTTATACTTATGACAATGATAAAAGTGTATTAATGCCAGAAAATTACATGACATTAGGGAAGTACTTCAGCTTGATCTACAAAATTCAGTAGTGAGAGATATTTAATCTTAATTAGCATCAAAATGCAAAGACCTGAACCCAGCCCAAAACAATTCAAGATAGCTGTATTTGACAGCTGGTGTAGAAAGTTACATTTTCATACTCTGTTTATTTCAGCACATTAGCCTCTCGGCATGGGGGATTACCAAATTCCCTGCACACTTCCCCCCTTCCCACTCCAGTGAGACTTGCTGCCACCATCTAGGAGATGTCAGAGGAAAATATTTGGGTAATTTTCTTCATTTGCTTAGCAACTTGTGTAGCAATTCATTGTAAGTCTACGTGTGCTGCATAGTTCGTATTTTACTACCTCTGCAACATGCAGCAACATATTACCAAGAACTGTTAAATTACAAAAGAAAAGCTGCTAGCAACAGTTCATCTTGTTAGCACATTCAAATAATTTGTGAATAACACTCAGGGATATTTTTAATAATATTTTTAATCTTTGTCACATTAAGATTGGGTGATCCATTACTACACATACACAAAACATGTGACACAATCTTCAAATATTCTCAGAGCATACAGCTTTAAGACAGCAATTTTAAGCATGATAGGATACCAAGTTTTAAGACTGCCAAAAAATGTCAAAGTTTATAAACAATACCTGTTGTACTGTCTTTGATCTTTCCTCCTACCAATAAAATTTTAGGATATTAAAAATGTTTTGAGTCATTGCGGGGAAAAACCCCCACAAGTATGGAAGGGATATACTTCAACCTCAATTTTAAAAGAAACATCAAAATTACAAATGTAATACCAATCTTTGATACCATGACAGCACTCAAATACCCACTATTTTTTGCACCTAAGATGTAGCATTGCAATATTAACACAACCTCCTATCTTCTTTCATTGCCATATGCTGCTGTCCACCTACCAGGCAGTCCAGCTGAGAGACAGGGCTCTTGTTGCCAGGGTGGCTGATGTCCCAGACTTTGACGCACCCCTTCCCACCCGTGTACACGTGTCTTGTGGGGTTGCTGATGGTAACTGCACACACAACTTCCCCATGGTTCAGAGTGTTGATCTGACGGGCATGGCGAGGGATTCCTGGACCGATGAGGGCATCAGGAGGGAAAGGAACTGGCTGCATCTGACCATCTGCACTTACATGAAATGAGTATGCTCTGAGGGGGAAAAATTATAGGGGATGATTTAAAGAGTTTTTCTTCAAGCCTGTTTCAGAAAATAGAATCAAAGACATGTTTCCACTGTAGGCCTTTAGATTGTGCCCTTAGCTCAATTTTTTTGCAATCTTTTTCACAGATATTTCACAGACTAATCTGAGTTGAGAGGGACCTGCAAGGATCCTTGAGTCCAGCACTTAAGTGAATGGCGTGTATGGGAATCAAACACGTGACCTTGGTATTATTAGCACCATGTTCTAATGAACTGAGCTTATATCAGGTATTTTAATCATGTAAAGAAGAAATATTTATCTATAGCATGGCCCTCAATGCATAAACTTAGCTAATCACTCATCTTTTAATGTAAAAGGTCAAGCACCAATCAAACAATCTTTTACAACTCATGCAATGATGATTTCTGGCATGACATGACATGACATGAGGCTATATGACACTACTCTTTATTTTGGGGCATAGGTATTCTTAAACTTGGAGATCAGGATATCACTGCATGCAGAGAAGGGAAGGAAGGCTGGGTAAGGGCCCCCTGAAAGACAGAAGTAGTTGGCTGGCTGCTGCAGAGCATGGAAGGTAGCTGCGTGCCAGGGGACATCTACTTGCTCACTTTACTGACTCTAATGTGGCAGCTTCAGCTGGACTGCTGCCAATCTGCCCCAAACACGCAGTGGCTCCCAGGCCCCTTCAGCAAAACTGCTCTGCACTGCACCTAAAGGTGCAGTGAAACCTCCACCCACCACCAAAAAGGTAAGTCCTCAAGGCACAGTTGCTGACAGCTGACATGACAGACCAGCAAAAATGCACTGGAATGGAATTTTTTGTTGTTTTTCTGTTGCTGTTGGTGGTCGTTTGGTTTTGGTTTTTGAGCAGGTTTGGTTGTTCTTGGTTTTGGTTTGGGGTTTTCGTTTTTTTGTTGTTGTTGTTGGTTTTGGGTTATGTGGGGTTTTTTTGTGGGTTTCTTTTTTTGGGGGAGGGGTTTGGGTTTTTTTGGGGGGGGGAGTTAGGTTGGAGGTTTTTGTGTTGTTTTTTTTTTTTATGGACCCAACACAACTACCACAGATTCTAATTTCTCTTGCCAAAATCAGGGCTCTCACTGAGAAAGAACGTGTTGTGTGACTGTCACTTATGCCACCTGTGAATAACCTATCAAAAGCTATATCTTAAAATATTTTCCAGGGAGAACAGTTAGGTTGTGAAATTGTCTTGTGCTGAGATGCTACCTGACACATTGCATCTATTACAAGGGCACAGACTTTGTAAGAGGGTTCACCTACACATACCAAGGTAAGCTTAATGGAAGGCTTTAATTTCCTTAGACCTAAAAAATCATCATAGTACTGATGAAAAATTCATTGTCACAATGGCGGGATGAGAAGAGCTCACAAAAAAATCATTTTAGGAGAATACTTTGTAAGCTCACTTCCTTAATTAATGCTTCAAAGTCACTGAAGGAAGGCAATGTTCAGAATTCAACTACCGAATTTGGCATTTAAGATTCATAGTGCATTAACACTAGAACAATAATTGTCAGTGGGACAAAATGCAAAGGCATTTTCATCTTTCTGCCCTATTCACAGTGCTTTACACACTTTTCTCACGCTGCACTCTGTTTCTTATTCTGGCAAGTCTGAGAGACAGATCATATCACCATTCTCTGTTTTTTGGCATTAAATACACTCAGGAAACGACAGACTTCTGTGGTTGTTAGAAGAAGAAAACTGCCTAAAGGAGTAGAATTAGGGTTTGATCATCACCACAGAAATCTGAAATATCTTCCGCATTATCTCCCTACTTCCTGTTTGTGCAGTAAGATACTGAAAAAAGCAGTTGATGGTCATCTGAAATCAAGTGGAATTTCATAATCCTCTTTTCTGATTTCTCTACACAGTCACACTCTGCAGAGCACTTAGTGTATGATACCTTTATCAGCCAAAGTGTTTTTTAGCATCCTTATAATGAACACAGAGAGCATATTTAAAAATTACAGAAATAAATCTTAGATCTTACATTATCCTCACTCTATTCATTACTCCATACCAGCACATGTGATTATTTTGTGGTCTTTGAGTGCTTGCCTTTTTTTTCCCCCTAAGAACTAACACTGCGTGTTGCTTACAGAGGTACTGTAAATATCTTACAAATAACTGACACTATAAACACACGGTGAGCACCTTTTCCTTCTTTTCCCTATTTATATATTGTACAATATTCAACATGTTGATGTATCTCCAAAGTGAAAAGAGAGTTATTCAGGGCCAGATCCCTGATGTACTACATGCTGTCCACTCTATTTCAAGATATTCAACAGTGCAGAAAATTTACACAACTTTCCCTCTAAAGGAAAAGGAGAAGTAAATGAGAAAGTAAATGAGAAACAATGCTGAATGGAAGCTGTGAGAAGTACCACACTTAAGATGAAGAAAAGTCAACGCCCTCACGCTAAAAGAACCACAGATTTTAAAATTTCAGGCCCTATAGTAGACAAAGGATAGCTACATTTAAATGTTTAACATAGACATCAACACAGCAACAACATTCAAAAACCTTGGAGATGTATCAGAATTGAACTGATTTGATTTCAGTTTACCTCACGTTTTATTCCCCTAAATTCTAGAGTAAGTGAGATGTAAGCAGGGAAGTCACTGCATCCCTGCAATTGCCACTGCTCAGACCACAGCAAGCAAAGCCTAGCAGATCCAGTCACACTTCTTTTCAGGTCATTGACTCCATGGGGGATGAACTTAAATCCAGCAAACATATGAACACTATGTCAAGACATTTCTAAGAGCCCATGGTATGTATCGGATGAAGATCTGTACCCCACAGAATTTTTAATCCAAGCAGCTCATCATCAATTTCCACACCTCCCTTGTACAGTCACCTAACAGGGTGGAAAAATTAGTAGAAAGTCAACTGAAGGTGGTTACCATGTTTGAGAGATCTGGACATGGTTTGATTTGTGTGACACATGTACAAGAAGACTTACAGGCACTAGGCTTGATCGCTTATGTCATCATATTAACCACTAATCCTGTGTGTGTGCAAGCCCACTGGCAGGTATGTATCAATTTACTCACACATGCAAATGTATAACTAACCCCAACCACTCCTCCACAAACACGTTCCTACACAAAAAAGCTAGAGACGGAGTGACACAAACATCCCTTGACCTTCACACTCTGTAGGATGAACTGGTCACAGTGTTCCACAAGTGTCAGAAGAAAGTGGAATTATATGACCCATACATAAAATCTGGATCAATGTGGCCTGTGGAGATGCTTTAGTTTTTTCTCCTCTCTAGCTCAAGAGGAATGTGAGCAGAGAGTTCTTTGTCTCTGTAATTCTTCTCACAACATGAGAAGCCTGGTAGAGTAGGTCACCTTTTACAGTCCATTCCATAAAGGATGAATCTGAATATTATAATAATTTTTCCAGTATTTTCAATCAAACTAAACAGGTCAGCGTTCCTTTCTCTTCACACTGCTTATAGCAGCTGCTAGGTTTGCTAGTAATTGCAAGGCTTTTGTGAACAAAACAATAATTTTTTTTAAACGGAGAAGCAGAGTACAATAGAGATGGATAGCTGAGATCCCATTCCAGTTTGCATTTCCACAGACAATCAACCAGTCAGATTTGAAGTTCACCTTCTTTTTCCATTTAATTGTCTCCTTTACTCTATGTCATCCAGTCCCTGTTGACTGCTACTAGTCTTCAAAACAAATTTATAAATGTAACTTTAAGATTAAACAGTAATTCTCCTGCTCTCGTTGAATAGCTGTATTTATTTCTATTCACACAGCAGTTTTCAGCAGCTAAGTGGAATTCCAACCAGCAAGGGAACACAACTTCCAAAAGATGATTGACTTTTAAAGATGAATGTTTGATACTCACGGTTTTCCTCCTGGGATGCCTGTGAGATTGGGAGGGATGCCTGGGACACGCATGTGATGGTGTGGATCAAAACCAACCTATAGTTTTCCCCAAGCAAAACAAAAAGGTGTATTAAAGTAAGAGTTTGGCAAGGGAAGACTGTTTAATTCATGTTCTCCATAGCATGCTCCCCAAACCACAAAGAGAGTGAACTAGAGTTAAACCCACAGGTCTTATATTTAATATACACTGCTCTCAAAACTAAATGCACTAATGGCAAACACTTACCACTGGAGATCGCCCGTAAGCTGCTGCTGCTGCTGCTGCTGCAGCTGCTGCACTCATTTGAGGGGAAATATTGTGCAGACCGGCATAGGCAGCTCCAGGGCTGGTCAGCTCCCCGTTCATACCAGCATGTGGCACGATACCAAACGGAGTAGGATAAGGACATGGTACTGCCATAGGAGTTCTTAAACCTGAAGCTATAGAGGGAGTGAAAAAAGAAAGAAGTCACAGAGGCATTCTAGACCCATCAGAAGAAACATGAGTTTGGTAAACAGCAAAAAGACCTCAATACATAATAACAAAAAACACCAAACAAACAAACAAATAAAACAAAACCAGCAGCAACAACAACGAAACACACACACTGTATTACAATGCTGAAGAAACAGCTCAGTACCCAATTTAAGTAACTGCAGATTTAAAGGGAGCCTGGCAAGGGACAAATGGCCACTGTTTCACACCATTGAAATATATGGACACTAACCTATTGGGTCCACACCTGGGGGTTTGCCAGGCACTGATCTCAGTCCAGGAGTGGAGTTGCTGCCTGGAGTTGGGGCATCAGTCCGTGGAGTTGGGGTATTTGATTTAGACACAGGAGTGGTAGATTTCTCATTCTGGTCACCAAAAAGGAAAAAGGAAGACAGTTTGAGAGTTATTTAAGTCTTATAGGTAGTGGTTGGAAAGAGACAGTGACAACCAGAATGTGTATGATTAGTGATATTTAGCTTTTGGGCTTGGGTTTTGACAGTGCTTGGCAATGAAGAGAAGTTGCAGAAACACCAAAAAAGATGAAATGGTTTTGGTAATTAACTACAGACTTCACAGCTTTCTTCATCAGTAGTGTCCATATGATTCAGACTGAGGTAAATGAAAATCACTGCCATCTGGCAATTGGCAGCATATGTGAACTCTGTCAGTAGTCCCACTTTGCTCATGGACCTGCTCCCATTATGATTATGATTTTCTGTGAGAGGCCACTGCTGGATGGACAAGAAGGGTGGAAAAAAAATCCCCAAACTGACTGACAACTCATGCCCAGGCATGGTGCTAGAAACACAGGATGGAGACAGTGATGAGTGTAAAGTCAGGGACTGTGCAGTGCCATTCTTGTGACAAGCTTGTTCATCAGACGAATCACTGACTCCTGGACCCGAGCCTGTCTTTCCACTACCTTTCCTGAGTACAACATTCACTTTAAGCTTTCTTTTTATTTATTTTGCTTCTTTAAATAATCATGTACCCTGCCCTGTGAAGAACTGAGAGGGGAATTACAGCAGCTCAGGTAGGTGATTAACTGTGGTCACAAATATGAAAGGAAAGAACACCCCTTGCAGGCATTTTGCATTATGATTTGTGATGCAAGACAAGGAAGGTTCTTGTAAATGACAGATTACTTTTTAGATAGAAAATAAGAATTATTGTTGTTGTATATAGCCTGGTAATTCAAACAAAGCTAACAACCAAATCACATCCAAGCAGGGAACCGGATTTGCAGCACAGGAAAACAGCTCAAGAAACCCCTGTGTACTTTTATTTATTCTCAGACTGACAGTTTTTCATATGGAGCAGGAGAAGAATATCTCTCAGAACAGCAAATCTATCATTTACCCACACCACCAATGAAAACCTCTTCCTATTGCAAAAAAAAAGACTGTGGACTTCCTCAGTACTATGTTATTAAACTTCCTTGAAGACATAAATTAAACTAATTTTAAATTGATGCTTCATATTGCACTATATTTATAGTGGAAATACAAATTGTGTCCAGAAAAAAATCCAGCAAGCATGCATTTCAGCATATGATCATGGGTCAGGAGCATTCTGAAGCACTTACAAGGCTAAGTTCTTTGGATTTGGAGGAAGGAGTACTGCTAGAAGATGCAATAGATGACGGACTAATTGGTGCATCTTTTTTCAGCAGGCGAGTCTTGTCCAAGCCATTTTCCCGTGGAGACTGTGCTGGGCTCCCCCGGGGAGAAGAAGGATCCTAAACATCAGCAACATGGGTTAGCATAAAAATTTCATACTAGTCACTAGTGCTTGTCTTGAGCAGTCCTTGCTTTGGAATGAAGATCCGTCATAGGAATTGACGTCTTTCTTGTGTTCTCAACTGATTTAGCTGATACAATTGTAAAATCGAGATGGATAATGAAGGACAACTTTTTTTTTAAAGAAAGTCCTAAAATTTGATGCCATTAAATCATGTAAAAAATTTATGGATATTGAAATAGGCAAGTAAATCTTTTTTTTAGGTGACAGACTGAAAAGGTTTGATGCACTTAGCAGACCTGATAAAGCTGACAAATGAACTCATGGCCAGAGTGAAAGAAACGACTGTTAGAAGATACTGTTAGACCCTGCATCCCATCTCGTGATGTGCTTCAAATATCTCAAGAGAACTTTCTGTTCATATGAGAAACAAAAAGTCCTTTGTAGAAATAAATGTTAGATCTGATTTGTTTTCTAAAGAAAGACAACGTGACTGGATTCCCTTATGTGTTTCAAGTTCCTTTATGAAGGCAAACGCTGTAATCTTAGTCATAAAACCAATATGCACAGAAACCACTGAAGACACTCCCACCACCATTACCATAAGGTAGAAAAAACACCATTGTGTATACCTCATTGGAAACATCAACTACCAAGTTGTCATCACTCTTTTCACCATCACTGTCCTGCAACGACAAATCACAATGTTCTAAAACCCATTTATTTAATATCCCAATATCGCTTAAGCATTAAAAAAAAAATAGCAAGGCTGCTCACAAATATGCAATGTACCATTCCCAAGCTTTAAGTGGTAATACAATTAGAATATTTAAATCACCTATAGGGCTTCTGCTTTGCAGGTTGCCATAGCTATAGTATTCTTCCCAGTTTTTACACTGGTAGACAAGGACACACGATGAAATTCTTCATCCAAAGTTGCGCTGCACTATGAAGTGGAGCCAAATTAGAGCCCAGATCTAACAAGTCCCAGCCTAACTAAAGCTCAGCACTACTGTCACATGGCTTCCACGTGCTCTGTATTTATATCGTTAAAAACACTATCAATCATACACACCGAAAACCTTTAATCGAACACCAACATTAGAGGTAGCCAGCAAGAACTTGTTGAAATTTTGACCCTCAATTTTAAAATTAGTTATGCAGAAGGAATCAGGGTGAAATTTCAGAGGAACACTTAAGTACAACAATGCACAATGCAGACAATTTACTCACATAACGAGCCGCTATTTCCTTTTCTTCTGTTTTCTGTTTTTTACTATCTGAAGAATAATCTGTAGAATTTCTGTGCTTTTCTGCTGTTCTGAAACTGGCTGAGGGAGATACAGAAGAGCTCTACAGTTCAAAAACAGAAGAAGGAAACATTATCAAGCACTTATTCAAAACAGTGGTTAATTTGTCACAACCCCTCAATACCTCTTAAGCAGATAATATAATTTGGAGCTGTTCTTATAGATAGCACTTCGGGTTTTAATCGGTGATAGCTACCTATCAAGTGTCTTATATTAAAAATTGCACATTGTATTGTAAGAGAGAGAAAAAAGAGATCAACTGATGACCACGGTGGCTATCTGTAGTGTCAATTGCATGAATGTAGAGCTAATTTGGGTCATTTTATGAATACTGTGCATTGATCTTGTTTAGCTTTGTTTTCTCTACAAATATGCAGGGTTACATTAGTAGTCCAAGAAGGGGTGGGGTGTGTGTGTACGTATGTGTGTGTTTGCCTGTGTACATCAAAAAGGACGAAGAGGCTCAACGCAAGTCATACTTCAGCAAACATCTGAATGAAGATTTCTACCAAAGAAAGAAGTAGGCTTCTGAACAGTCTCGAAGCAGCCAAGAATAGGGGAAAACACTTAAACTCATTTTATTTTGATCCCGTTTACAATTACAGGCTGTGTCTGCAACAGATGGAAACACAATGCAGTGGCTCAGCAATTCTCTTACCGTTCTACACTCTCACCTAGTAATGACTGCTAAAGAGCACATGTAGAGACAGGAGAGAAAGATAAGTACTTTATGCACTGTCATCCAAAAACTCTACTATACTCCTTTAAACAAGGCAGGCAACATTTATCAACTCCTACCATATTTCTAAAAGTTGGTGGAGCCTGTGTCTTGGTATACAAAAAAGAAAACAATGAAAGATGCAAAATTCCCTCTGGGACTGATTTTAGCAGCAGCAGTAGCTTTTGGCTGTAGTTCAAGAGAGCATTTAAGCATGCACTAAACTTTATCTCACACTGAATTCAGTAGTTGAACATACATAAGTAAGGGTGTGTTCAGGCTTTTTTCAGAATTTGAAATGACAGCAATGAAGATGAAAATAATTGTCAGTTGAAACCCTGCTGACTGTTTCCATCACTATCCTCCTTATATAATGGGGTGGGGAGGAACAACAGCTAGAAGTCCTTACTGATGGATTTTAGATCCTCCCATTCATCCAGAAACACTGGTTTGGGAGTTCTCCCTCCATACACTACAGACAGCTGTTGTTCCACATAAAACTGTACTACACAGCTGTTTTGTTTTGGGGCTCTCAGTGCTAATCTTCCTTGGTTTATTTTACAATTATGAACACGAACATAAACCAAGAAATCAGCACTTACACTGAGTAACTTCTGCTCCATCACTATGACAAAATTTCTTCTTTTCCTTATTACATCACAAGCTTCTGGTAAGGATTTAGAACACTTAACCACAGAAATTAAGCTGTCCTTATTGCCCAAGTCATGTGAGAGAATATTTCTTCCTACTGCGACACTCAATTTTTCTAAAATTTCCAGTTCTTGTCAACAGCACCTCAGATTAATGAGTGGTGGAATTTGCAAAAATCTTCCACATTTTTGATTGTCAATCATTAATTACTCTCTAAGAACACTGAGTGGAAATAAAAATTTTAGAACAAAGTCAGTACTGAACATTGTTTGTGCCTTTCCCATTTTCATATCTTCCTGCCTCCCTCTCTCTCTCTCTCTCCCTGACAGTATAAAATAAGTATAAAATTCAATTCATTATTTTTCAACTTCACCCTACGGAAAGCAATTTGTTTTAAAACGAAGAAAAATAATCACCAATAAACTACAAATCAGAGTGTTGTCTAAAGAATTAAACTACTGCACTTACTTAAACAGAAATACTTATTTTCATAAATTTGAAACCATTTAATTTCATTTTTCACAATCTGGTTAGCTATGTACTATAGATACCATTTCGATCTTTGATTTCACTGCTTAATAAAGTAATAAATTAAAGTTCCCTACGAGAAAGATAAAGTAGCTAATTATCATTAGCATATAAAGGATGAGCACCACATTGGGCATTGGGGTAATGTGTGTTGCTTAAGGCTTCTGTTGCTTTAAAGATGGATCAGACTTGATACCAATACGAAAAAATCCTCCTGCAGCATGTCACCTGACATTAGCAGACAAATGGAGACAACTCACCTATTGGCAGCAGGTAGAATCTCATTTCCCAACCTGAAATTAGGCCAGTGTACTAGGACTAACATTATTTTGCCTCAAGAGTCAATTAGTACAGAAAAAAACTAAATATTCTCAGTTTTAACTGTCACCCCCCTTTCCTTGCATGAAGCCAGCCTATCAATACCTCTGCAGCACTACCTTCTTTTTCTTTCAACATGAAATGCACCTGCCACATAAAGATCAATGACTTTATGAGATCTCTGGTAATGGTGCTGACAGATCTAAATTTACCTCTTATGCTAAGTAATAAAGACATGTCATATACATAGCCAATGAGCTATGGTGTAGATCTTCCTATGGACGTAATGCCTACTTATTTTCACTGTGCAAGGGACAACGCTGTTACCTGTACTGAGTTCCCTCCATTGTTCGTAACAGCTTTTCAGTCTATAAACATTTGTAAGGATCTATCCTCATTGATAAATACCAGAATGTAACAATGTCCTCAGGGTTTCCACTGACATCAGATTCCTGTATATAATCCTGTACACACCTACACCTTGGTTCCTGAGTGTGCAGGCCTACATGTTCCAAGAGAGGCCCTTACATTTGCAGACTGTGAAAGAAAACCTCCATCAAAGCAAATTGTTTAGCTGACAGATTCTGCCCTGTTCCTTGATTAAAACATAGTGCTCTCCTAACAGCTGTCTTTAAGAGGCAGGAATAGGATGGCTACTTAGAGAAATTAAGTGATTCAGCACTATAACTTCGGAGACTGTAACTTAATGGGCCAGAGCCTTTGTTTTAGTAACTATTAAAATTTATAGAGAAATAAAGTCTTTTCACACTGCTCCTTTCTTTAATAAAATGTGTTAATCTACTGAAAGAGTAGCATTTTCCTACTAAATAATGCTGAGTTTGCTCACATATAATAACTAGATCAGACATCGCAAAAAATGCTCTTTGGTGAAAGTAGGTTACATTTAGTTGTGTTTGAGCAAAATATACAGGTTTTTCTTATTCTGCTTAGGTAGAACATTTTTATTCATGTTAAATACAACACAAAATGCTGACAAAAAACAACTGAACATACATATTTATGGATAGGCTGAGCACATTGCTGTGTTCAAATAATTTGCTTAAGAAGTGGAACAGTGTGTTTCTAGTGCTGGACCCACAGTATTTTTTGCACTAGGCTGTAAAGCATGGTATCCTATGCTTCACTCTTTGTTTTGGGCAGTGTTGAGCGCAGTGCTAACTAAAGCAATCTCCTACCACAAGGATCACTCTCTTTTCTCTCCAACACTGGCAGGACACCACTCCTGGTGGAGTACCAGTGCTATACAGGTGCAAATTAAATAAGTATCAAAAAAGCCATAGAAGCCTCTTACGCAGCAGTAAAATTCTCTCCAGCATGCTGTCTATTTGGGATAATTAACAGTTCAAATTGCTAGGGAAAAAAACACTCCCTGTTTTAGCCCCAGGTTCCACTGGAAGTTAACTGCATCAACATAGATGGCTCATACTGCAACGTGGCAGAAATCAGTGTCGTCAGACTGCACAGCCATACAAGTGCTTTCAAATCCTGCAAGCCCCAACTCCCCGTATGCTGATTCCTCCAGATGAAGACCTGGCCTGAGCAGACTAAGTAATAATTAAATTAAATCAGTGTTAAAAGTAATGACTAGAGATAACAAGATGAAAAGCCTTCCCACGTGTTTAAGATGGTAACTCTTTAAAGCATTCACGAATATGACCATTCCCATGTGTACTCTTACTACTATGCCAAAATGATGTATTTGGAGTGGAATAATTAAAACAATAATTCCCAACAAAGTGGGAATTACAAGATAATTGACCATAGTGAAGTATTAAGCAAACTGCAGTAAAAGCCAAGGATGCTCAATGTTAAGGTCAATTATGATATAATTATGTGAATGACATTACTGCTGTTATAAAGTCTGTTGAAAGTATAAAATAACTATAAAAATTGATACAATATGCATCACAGGGAAACGACCAGGCAGTAACGCTGCTTCGTTGGCTGATGCCAGTGTTTTAGATGGAAGTACCAGTACAGGAGCTTGGACTCAGCCACTGCACTTATGTTTGGGCTTGGAGCACTAAGGTGTCTAAGACAACGTCTATGCTTACATCAGAAGCACAAAGAAAAAAAAGAAAAAGAAACAGAGAAATTCAGGATGAGACTTCTGACACCCTAAGGTTAAGATGAAGACTTCTCTAGTCAGCTACAAATGGTATGAGGTGGGAGACATCTCATCATACAGGTGAAAGGACATGGAATAAGAAAAAGGGGCAGTCCAGCACAGTCCACAGAGACCATGCACTGCTCAGGGAGAAAACTGCAACCAAGAGCTACCACAGGCCTTCTACATGGCTCTAAGACAACACTCATCTGCCTCAAAGAATGAATTCATTTACATATACCTGTATGAATGGGCACATTACTTTGATTAAAGTGAGGGAGGCAGTGTGAAATGCTGTGGACTGATTTACAGACAGTATGGAATGCTTGCATAGTGACTGTGGCTCCTCAGGTCCCCCACAATTACTGCTACTACACTTTTTGTTGTTATCATTATTATTATTGTTATTACTACATCCCAGTATCTATTACAGCCTCACAGATTTTGTGCTCTTTGCTTTAGATTTTCTACATGTCCTCTTTGCTACCCTTACTTAGGTAAGCAGATTTTCCTCACCATGCCTTTATCTTTAGGTATCCATAGTAGGTAGTGATCAGGCTGACACAGTTAGGCAGTACAACTCAGAGCACAAAACTTCTGAAATGATTCATCAAAGGAGAGGAGGCTGCTAGTCAAGTATTGATCCCATATATATAACTTGTCATGGCGGACTTTTTTAATATTTTCACCTCTCTCTTTTCCAACTTGTTTCTCTACTTACCCAAAATGAAACCCAACTTCCACTCAGTCATATCATGATCAATTTTTTTTTTTTTGTCTCATTCACTGCTTTTTCTGTGTAGCTGCATTTTCAGAAATCAGACAAAGCCTCAGTTATTGTTAGTGAAAAATACTACTAACTAGCTAGGAAAGATACAGAACAAAGATGGTTTTAATATCACATGACACAGTCTGAGCTAACTGAATTGAGTTTAGTAATCAAGCATGTGATAATTATTTTTAATACAAACTATGATTAAAATGAAAACTTTGAAGTTTCATACAGCATTTTTACCCACTAATTAACTTCACTAATTGCAAAATTAATGAAGTTAATTAGAGGATAAGAGTGTCATGAAAAACATCAAAGTCTAGATGTGTGGTGCTGCCTAGAAGAGCAATGAGAAGGCTATAAAGTGGTCTAGAATAAAGAGAATGTGTAGGCTCAGCAGTCTTCAAAACCCACATGTTCTCAAAAGTTTTACATGAACAGAAGTAGAGATATGCATGTACATTATGTATAGGGGTATGCAATTTCTACAGAAATATCCAGGTAGCTGTCAACACTTGTAATCTGCTTGCCCTGGTGGTACTACTGGAGTATTTAATCTAAGATAATTAAAAGCATCAAAGTCTAGATGTAATGAAATGGGTGATAAAATGAACAATAAACTACTACGGTTGTATACATTAATTCCAGTCATATTTCAACATACACTTATCAATTTGCTGGAAAAGTTGAGAGGGCCACACAGCAGCAGTTGAAGATACCTAGTAATTTTGAAGAATAATCCTATCAGCATGTGATGATGTCTTTCCGGCCCTCCTGGTGTACAGGTGCATGGTGGTGACAAGAAAGGTATGTGTTTAAAGCAATGGTGAGGGCTACTGGCTAGCCTTTCACAGACGGATTTTTGCAATAAATCCTTTAAAATACAGCTTCTCCACTAATCAATGGCTGAAGGAATAACACACAGAAGGCTTAATCACTACTGACACTGTGAGGTTCAAAGGATGGAGAGAAGAACCAATGCAGTTTAAGTACAAGCAGTGAAGAAGTAGATGAACACAGTTGTAAGGCAAAAAGGAAAGCCAGGTTTAGCTTAAAGTATATCCTAGTGGAGGCATATGAAGATAGTGAAATCGAGTGTGGCAAATGTAACAAGGGCCCTTTGGTAAGCAAGACAGTTTGAACAAAGGACATAGTTTCAGCAGGGAACAAAAGAAAAAGAAACAGATGGGCAGAAAAAAGAGTTAAACATTCCTGATAGGTTTACAGAAACTTCAAAGTCCACAGATTACATTGACCATCAAGGCTGCTCTCCACATCTGCCTACTCATAAATATTGAATTTAATTGATGGTAACAAACCTGGGCATTGTCAAACATCCTCCTCTTTAAACTACAGAGTAATTCACCTGATCCATTCTCTCCATTCACCACCCTGTGATTCTATCTCCTCCCCTTTGAACAGACCCCAGAATAAGACCACATGCTTCAGCACTCAGCAGAGAAGGTAATTTGGAAGGAGCAAAAAAATTTGCAAGAAGGTACCAGAGGTACAAACTGCAATTAGTATAGGCAATACAGTGGGTTTGCCCCAGGCCATATGCAGGCTGCAGAGGAATACCATACCATCCCTAATGATCTCAGAAAAGGTAAGTGCTCCAACATCACAAGCCTGGAAATGCTACCAGAGAAAAACATGCTGCTGGCATTTTAGAAAGTGAGTGTGAAAATCAGGGACAAACCTGTATGTTGGCCATGACAATGTACAAACCCTTAAATGTTACTTTAATCAAAATCAGGCACACTGAAATGGAGGGATCAAAGATCATGAAGTTACAGAGATTCAAAAGAATTCAGAGTGAATACCATTAGAAACCTGAGGAAACAAGTAGTGCCAAGGAAATGTGAAACTACCGCTCTACTCTCCTCAAATATTTATTTGGGGTTCTAATTACTGGTTTTTCACGCTATTTCCTTCAGCAGACACTTGACACAGCTTGAGCAGTTCTAGCAAAACTGAAACACAGAGAATAGAGAGTATTGGCAGTTATCTAGGGAGAAAGAGCAGGGAAAGCATGTAATCAGAGCATAAGGGGAAAAGTTCAACCAGTTGGAGCATTCAATGCAGCAATTTAATTGTGGGTTCACCACCATGAAAGGGAGAGAGCAGGAAAACCACCAGTCTGCATTATGGGCTTTGTTTCAGTGGCATGCCACAAGGCAACGAAAAGCAGTAGCACTCCATGGGTGTTCTTCAAAAGCCAGTGATATACATGCACAGACAATTCCCAGCATCCAACATATCTCCAGAATATTAACACTAATTACATTTTCACAACAACTGCATTTAAACAGAATACACAAGGATCCTTGGTTAGTTTTCAGAATACTAAAAAAACACTAAAGAGGGAATGTTTTATGATAGCCATCAAATGCCTGTGTCAGTACACTTTATACTTTGTTAAAGAATACATGCAAGAATCAGGAAACCCCCTGAAGAATAACCAGGTTTTGCTTAGGGTCCTCTTTTCAGACCAAGCACCACAGTAAAACTGTCGCCCTTTCACTTTGCATAGTGATTACAATGGAAGCACTGAGCCAAGCTGAACACAAACACTTTCCTGCAGCATCTCAAGCCACAAGGGCTATAAAAATCTCTTCAGTACCAGGAACAGAGCTTAGGAGGTAAAAAATACACACATCTACATCCTCTAGATTTTCCACATGAAAGCAGCAATGGTCAGGTTTTAAGTGTTGTCTTCTCCAGGGATATTTAAGTGGATTCAGTTTCCCTGTGGCAGGTCCTAACAACTTTCTCCTGGGATTTACATTCCCTTTCTAATTCTTCATTTACACCAGAAGGATCTAATCTAGCACTAATGAGCCTTCTACTGTTGCTTTAAAACCACGGAGATCTTCTGAAGACAGTCCCACGAGACACTCAATTTAGCTGCCTTAAATCACGTACTGTGCCCCAGTGTCCCACATTTTGAGTTTTGGTTACATCTAACAAAGGTTATATTCATAGCAAAGGTATCAGTTTTGAGTTTTCACATTTTTATTCCTTTCCAATCTATCCATACATATCAACCCCTTGGGGGAAAACACTTTCATTTTCTTCCCTTCTGTCTGCTTGTCTCTAAAGAATTTCATTGTTGTTTTGTGGCAGAGATGACCTAGGAGATGACAAGAAGACAAAGCAAATTATTGTTTTAACTGAATATTTCACAGATAGAACTAATGATCTCTTTCTACACTTTCTGATTAGTTATCTCCCTCCCCCCTATTTTTAATCCTATTTGTTCCTGACTCAATCAGTAGAAAAGCAGTGGGAAAAAAAGGTAGCCTTTAAAAGTCTACCATGATTACAAAAAGCCCCCTGAAATTCAGTAGAAACACTCACTCCACATCCTGACTGCTTCTGTCAGCAGAAACATGTTCACATGATTTTCTCAGGTATTAAGCAAGAGACTAGCAATTCAGTCATCTCTTCCCCATTAGATTGTGTGGCTTCTGAAGACTCTATTTATTCTATGCTTTTTTAATACCCTACACGATTTAAGAAGCCATAGCCACTCCTAGGCGTTGAAAACAGAATTCATTATCTAACCAATCTCTTAATTGGGCAGGTGAAGAAAACATGACTAGGTGTTATTAAATATTTGCAGATTCCAGGTCATGTCAAAGCAAGACATCCTCTCAACAATCTATAAAAAATATCTTCCATAAAGAAATCTCTGAGCACTACTGTTCTCTCTGCCCAAATAACATCCTAGCCCATTATATCTGCCTCACTTCATCTACACTCACTTACCTGTGTTCCCCAGACCCTTGTTCAGGAAATTATCCCATTTCCTATTCAGGAAAGCACTTGAGCAGATGCCAGATTTGAGGCACATACTTTGATCTCAGGGAAGTCACAAGGCAGAAAAAGAAATCAGAGGAACGTACGCATGCGCTGAATTCTAGATGCCTACTGCACACTATCCTGAATCTGGACCTCAGTATGCTGCAAAAATAATTGTCCCCAGTCTCATTCTTCAAATCAATGACTCTGGTAAGTGGAATGGATGGAGGAGTGGTGGGAACACAGATTCTGCAGTCAGCCTTAAAGCAGTTACATCAGTATATAATAGCACATTGTAAGTACAACACCTACTTTGAAAATTGAAAAAAATAAAACACATGGTTCTTTCTGCCAGATTTTAAGATGCATTACAACTCCTGAACATTGCAGACGTTTGCCAAGAGAAGCAGCAGTAGCTTTTACTTCTCTGGGACTTTCATTATTTATATGAGACAGATCATGCTGCTAAAAGTTTTAAATGTTAAAAGCACACTCAAATACTAACTTCAGGGTAGCTGGAAATGTTCTGATGTTAGCAATGAGTAGCCAATACATTTTTAATTCAGGTTAGAGAGGAAGGGAAGCAAAAATCTCCCTCTTGTACTCCTCCTGCACTCTGCCAAGTAGTTTAGTGTGATAACTTGGCATGCACACACATGACCTTCTGTTCTAGTCAAATTAGTTCAGATAATTTCTGAAGACTGTTCTCTCTCATTTAAGTACTTCATAATACGATACATCTTTCCATTTGCTTTTAAGGGAAGACTACAGTAGTACCTCTTAAACAGCATTCTGGTAAATGTTCCTAAATTATGTAGTTCACTAGGTTCAACTCTACTGATACAATATTATTTTCAAAGAAGATGGATATCATACATTATCATTACAGCTATACAATCCTGAGTTGAATTTTCCTTTGCTGAATTACTAATATTTTAATGCTGAAATGTATTTGTTTTAAAAACATCATGTGAAAGGTTTTTTAAATACCATACAGGCTCAGGCACTTTATTTTAAATCGTTTAGAAATGAGCTGGTGGAAACAGGAGACAAAAAAAAATCATCTTATGCTCTCTAATCCAGAATTAAGTACATTTTAAAGAACAATAAGCCTGTTTCCAAACAATACCTACGGTGTGGCTTTAGATCTGCTAAGAAGCTGACACTTCATCAAGGTTGCAGGAAACCATTAAAAAATTTATTTATAAAACAAAATGAAATATGTTTATTTCATGTGGGATCCCTCTAGAGAAGCTGACAAGTATCAAGTTTATCAAAATTACAAGTTCAAGGTACTTTTCCTGTTGACTGTAAATAATCTCGCTGTGAGCCAATCAAGAGTATGGAGATCAAAGGCCCAACTAACACTATAAAAGCAGCAGTTAGAGGGTTAAGGGAAAGCCCCCAAAGCCTCCTTCGATACAGATAATTTCCTCTAGGAACAGTTCACTGGGTGAAAAAGTGAAGACAAGCATTTTTGGACTTGCTCTGGAGTACAACAAAAAACAACACCCACATTTTAAAGGACACCTAAGCAAGCAGCTTGATCTTACGCACAGTTCAGAATTATTTTAGTTGTAAGACTGACCCAGGTGAGAAGGCAAAAAAGAAGCTGGGATGGTTGCATGGAATAACTTGTAAAATGGGTTTCTCAGTTGGGAATGGTTATTAAATCTCAAATGACAACAGTTCGTGACTGAATTTCTTCTCCTTAATAGCTTGCCAAGATCATTCCTTTTTGAGGCACTAGTCACAACAGCTGGTGAAGTGTTTCCTAATGCAAGGCTTGACTACAGTGATGATCTCCACACACCCTCTTCAGATTTGAAGAGTGAGTGGGGGCATTACACAAAGCACTGCCAGCAAGTCTTCAGAACTTAAGAGGCTGAGTTGTAAGTCACACAACTATTCAGTGACCAACATCTGGGCTGCTTGAGTTTCCTTGTAATGCTACTTTGCTTACCCTCAGTAAAGAGCTAAATCCTGCCTTAATTTTGAATTTTTAAGCGGGTCTTCACTACTGTTTCCTGCTAAGATGGGGACAGATTCAGCACCTCTCCAGTCTGTCCCCCTTCATTTCACTAACCTTCCCTGCCCATTATATTATAGGGTTGGAGGTGAAGAAAAAGCTTTTATTTGTTGTGACTAGTAAGACCACTAGAATTTTCACTGTGCATAGACTTTAGTTCTGACAGTAAATGTAAATTTGCATTTAAAGACACCTAGAGCACCAAATGGAGCCCTTACAGTGAGAAAGTGTAACAAGCTCTTTCACACCAGGCACAATTATATTCAAAGCTCCAGTCCACAGACAGAAATCCTTTTTCCTTGCCTAACACGCTCTCCCCACAGGGCACTTTCACTACTGACAAAGATCACATTCCCACATCCACTTCCGGGGCTGCTCTCTCTGCACTAGCACTGGAGGAAGCCTGGAAAGTCCTTCAGCTGTGCAGCAGCCCATGCTGCACACCTTGCCAGATGGCAGTGGAGCACTGTGCCAAAAATCATGATCTGCGGATGAACAATCTTGGTCCATGTACAGAAAGTGGTAGAGCCCTGGGCTGGAACTAACACAATGGGGAACAGCTCAGGAAGAGTGCTGGGATGTCTGATGTTGCACTGCTAGTGGGTGGTGTGGTCCTAAGACAAGTTAACATCAGCCCCAGAGTTCTGGTGGGGTGTTTTGTGGCATTGTGTGGCATATGCTGTGTGATGGCCGGTTAGTCTGGCGTAGGTAACATAATCAAATAAAGTGCCTCTTGCCGCGACAGTGCAGTGGGCTTCTGCTGATTCTGCTACTTGTACAATCCAGGTTGGTACTGAAGGAGTCATACCAAAAACACAAAAGCAATGTAATCGAGCCAGAAGGAATGATGTAAATTCAACAAAAACTTGTCTTCTGAAAAAACATACAGAGATTAGATAGTCAACTGAAACTGGAAGTAGTTCGAAAGGACTGAGTGAGCAAACTAGAAGCATGCATGTACTTGCCAAGAATGGGACTCAAATCCACTGTGAGGTTTCAAAAAGATGAATTAGGTAAAAATAGATCACTAAGTTGTGGTCAGATGAAGAACTGTTTGCTCAGCTGGTGTTAAAACAATGCTTATTTTGCAAAACCACTAGCCTATGGAAAAACTATGTTTAACTAAGAAGATGCACAAAATAACGAAGCAGTCTAGGTATGTCAACTCAGCTTCATTTTTGGGAAGTAAACACCAGTTCATCAAGCCATCAGCTGTAACTTCAGGGTCTATGACCACCAGAGGGACCCTTGGGACAGAAGAACACGTGCCAATGGGAGGGGTAATATGTTGATAACATCGGGGAAATGATTATCATGCGTATGCATCTTCTGTGAAAATCAATGAATATGTATATAAGCTACAGTATATGAACAGGAGTTTTTTCTGTACTCTGTATACACGGTATTTTGGAGAAAATATCCCCTTATGCATCTGGTGCCAAATAAAGAATGCCTGCTTCTTAATGGTACATTGGTGTTAAGGAGGTTTTGACCATTTTTTGGTAACAAAGTAACATTGATGCCTGCACAAAAAACTTAAAACTGGAGAGGGTGTAAACTGTGTTTATATTTTGGAAATATAGGTTTAGTAGTCTGCTCTTTCAACTGATCACGTGAAGTCAATTAAGCCTCTTCATGCCTCAGTTCAATATCTATAACAGAGAGATAATTTCCAAGTCTGGAGAGCGTTTCTTTCCCTTACGGGTTGTTGTGAAGATTAACGTATTGAAGATTTGGAAGTACTCCAGTATCACCAAAATGGATCTATTACATATCATAGATTAAAATGGGAAAATGAGGGAAGAAAAATCAGTATTCCTTGTATCAGCAAAAACGCAACTAGAACATTAGAGCAATCTGACTCCTGTAACAGAGTATTTATACTAAACTCCAGAAACTATACAGATAATAACTTTAGTTCATTCTTAGTTTGCATAAATCTCTATCACACAGACATGAGAAATGTAGAAGAGGAACATTTTTGCATTGTATGTAAAACTCTCATCAGCCAAACTCATGAGAACCTAAAGCCACTACATCTGAGATGTAACTAAATACTCTGAACAAAGTTTCAGGAAGAAAATGCTGCTGGTGGTTAATGCTGTTGCTTTTTAATTACCCACAGGTAACAGAATTAACCAGGAAATGTGCTATCTGCAAGTTTGTCTTTGAAATTATTTTTTTCTCAATAACCTTATTATTTAAAATGTATACAAAGCCAAACTTGCAGCTGCCTAATAAACTCAAACCTGTACTTCAGAATGTGTAAGGCTTTTTCAAAGGCAGCCAGATGTCAGACAAACCTTGCTCATTTCAGAAATGCAGAGACAGTCTTTGCATCATCATTCCTTTTACTATAACCCACCAAGTGCTTTGTGCTACACGGTGTTTGCACTTAAAGCACTCCACAAATATGACAAAGAAAGAGGGTGTGTGCTTATCTGATTAAAATCCAATGTAACTTATATGCAAAACAGGTGCAGCCCACTGGTTCATGGTAAGTCGCCAGTAAAGAACCTCTGTGCTGAAGGATGTGCACTGCTGATTTAGGGCTTTATATCTCTGTCATACTTTTACTTCTGTCTTACTATTTTAGGGTTTCCTACTACTGAATGTTCTTTCCCATATCCACTCTTCTTCTTAATTAGCCAGTTTAGCACTCCATTTGCTTATTATCTGACAGCAGAGGTATAATCACTCTGTGATTTGGGTAGTCCAATCCAATCACAGCCTATGGTAGTACATCAATTCTCTCTCTTCTTGCTTCTGTAATCACTCAAAACTATCGTTACTCTAATGCAAATTTATTCTAGAAGTTTTCCTGCTTCCAGGTCTCTGTTTCCTGAAAGTCCAGGTATACTTGGGGCCCTGCTTAGAGGTCTTCAAGCAAAGTAGACTTGCCTAAAGAGCTAACTCTGTAGCTCTAAGTACAGGGGAAAGTGCACTTCACATGAAAACACAAAACTATCCAAGCTTGATTAACAAGCATCCAGGCAATGTCACAGAACATCCATCAGTTAGTTTCTTCCAAATTCTCACTCAATTTAGATGATCCAAAACCCGATTTCCCAAATGTTTTTCAAACATGATTATGGAATATATTTGTTTTGATTGACTTTTCAGAAATTCTTAATTTTTCCTTCATTTGAGGTTGAAATTTGTATGATAATTTCTTTAGTCCCCTTTAGAATTGCTCACAGTATTCCCCAAAGAGGGAGACAAAAATAACTGGAGATTCATTATGCACAAGCTGATATTTACAGTAACATCACTCCCAGCATATGTTCGCTAGAAATAGCTTGGTATTTCTACCCTCTTTTTAATATTTGTAGGATTAATAACATATTCAGGCCCTGATCCCACAGTATTTAACACCTGGGCAAAACACTTCTTGCTGACATCCACAGGGCTGTGGTTTGGCACAACAAGCATGTAACAAACATGTTACAAGAAACAGCAATGGCAGCAGTAAAAGGCAATTTCTTCCCTACCTCTTTTTGTGTTTCTCTTGTTTTCTTATTGTAAAGACAGCAGGAACAATATGGCAACCATAACAAAGGGGAATAATGAAAATACTCATGGATGATTGCTCAAATTGAGTCCGTAAATGCCATGATTACCTTGCTACTATGCTGTTTGGTTTTAGGAAAACTTGAAGCTCCATGGGGGCAGGCAACAAAAGTATCTGCATATGACAACTTTGGTGCTCCAAAACCCTACAGGTACCTCACATACCACCAGGTGCACATCACAGCAGGGGCAAGAAACACCTTTGTATGCCTCCAGACAACAAAGCAAAACAGTGTATCTCCTTTCATCACAGTGGTGTCTTCAGCCCTGTGAACTTTATTTGCCACTTTCCAGTTGACTTGCACAACACTAAAGTTGATTTCTACAAGAAACCTATAATCAGAATAACAAATACAAAGCATCTCTCCTGCCAAGCAGTAAGACCTTCCAGATCATACACTAACTTCCTCCACAACTACGAACATAACCACATTTCACTATACATTAAATACATTAACAGTCCCAAGCAAATGATGTTCAGGCACAAAACTCAAGAGTCAGAGATGGCTAGAGCAAACTTGAAGCTCCTCCATGGCCAAAACTGCCTTTTCAGCAGAAGTATCCTAATGTGATGCTATTCTCCTGCCTTTATTCTCTGCCATCCCTTATGACAGACTTGAAAAGAAGAACAGCTGGAACACTGTGAGTCAGACATAGGTAAAAAGGTTAGTCTCCAGAAGCCAGAAACCACAAGGATAGGCATCTTAGACACGTATTTTTAATACTTTCTTTCTGTCTCTTTCTTCTTTTCCTGAAGGACTAATGCAAAATGAAATCATCTTACAGAAGGACAGCCGCTTCCCCCCTGTGCTCAATCATTCCAGTCACACTATGTTGTCCAGTAACCTGCACTGATAATTCCTTATGAATAAAATGCCAACATTATCATCCACAGCTATGTTGTTGACATGCTTTTGCTATTTCACTAAAAATACCATTAATTTTCTGGCTTCACAACAGCTGAGCTACTCTCCATTTGAATATACAAAAGAGTATTTTGTTTAAACCAAATTAAAAGCGTTCCAGTAAATGACTTCAATTTTGCTGGCTACACTACTTAGTGTATACAGTTATATTTAATCCCCTCTTTTCTCAACTCTACTCCTTCTATACCTCCCTTCCTTTTCTCACTTCCCCCCCCCCCCCCTTTGCTTTTTATACTTAATCCTTTCACTTCAGGAACCGGATTTGCCCAGCAAGACATCCACAGTCAGAAAGAGCTTCAAAAACGTAGTGCCGAAGAGTTAAGGCAATGGTAAAAATTCCTCCGCTCTGTTTTTATTCACCTGTTTGCCAAAACATATTTAGCAATAAGGAAAGGAAGGGAAGGGGGAGGGAAAAACACATAAATGCTGAATACACCTTCCTTTTCCCATCTAGACAAGTGTAAACATTCCCCATTTAAGCTGGAATGAAAACCACCACTTCTGCCAAGCCCTCCTGGCATCTCACTACTTTATTTGTTCCCATTTGTATCTAATGCTTTTGTCAACAGTTCAACAAAAGTCAAAGCAAACAACCCACTACAAACACTGGGGGTAACAGCAACAAGCATGAATCCTTCACAGTTATTCAGCCCAGCTGCTCAGTGCCTGTCCAGGCTGCTTTCATTTACAACAGTGTCAACAAAAGGCTGAAACCCAATAACTAGGTGGGTCAATACTACCACTGTAAACCCTTCTGAGAACGAAATGCTGTTCTGCTGCTTAACTGCTTCAGCAAACATGCAGAATAATTCAGTTAGATAGACAAGTGCTAGCCTAATCATTTGCTGTGTGAATTATTCAAGGCCTTCTTAAACCGCTAAACGACGGCTCCTCAAATATTTCGGAGGAACCACCAGATGTCCTACAGGAGAAAAGGAAACACTCATTCTGACACAACAGAGGGTAATAATCTGTGATCTTGAAAAGCATTAATGTTTAGACGATTAATGCCTTCCTACACCTTGCTTTTGGTGTCACTGTACAGAGAGCACACACCTTTTAACATACTAGCACTAGGCATGCATCAGTTTACTAGAAGCTTGATCTCTATGCATAATCGAGGCTGCTGCCTACAATTTTTCTTCCTCTTTTTTTTCATGTGAATTGTAAAAGAGTTCTCTCCAGAGAACATGTAAAATGTGGGTAAAAATAAGCAAAGTAGTCAGGTGGATGGAGAGAGGAAACATGAATTTATTCCCACATATCTCTTTTTCTCCACTGCCCCCCACACTCATTTCATCTCTTCCTCACCACCCACTTCAGCGTTTCTTTCTCTGTAGACACAAGGTGAATGTTCACGAGCCTTTCTCCAGAAGTTTCACCAGAGTTCATGTTTACACCTTCAAAAAGCAGGGCAAACTAGTGGTACTGCATAGAATCAAGTCCTGAGCATTAGATGTTTTAATTCAGTTGTCTCTTTAGTATGGGAAACTGCCACTTCCAGATGCCTGTCTCCCCATTTTTGTTGGCTTTTGTCACAAACATATCATTACATTAACACATTTAAACTTTCAGTTAAATGTTAAGAAAACAGGTAAATTAGGTAACAAATGTTTGATATAATCTTGTTTTGATATAATCTTACTATTGGCAAAAACAATCCTCGTTATGACAAATGTTTTTCCTAAGACCAGTTTACATATATATCACAGCGCAGTGTTGGACAGACATATATCTTGAGCCAGAAGACAATATCAAATACACTTATGAATATTTTATTTTTGACATCTACAGTAACAGTTGTGCACACTGAATAACGAGTATTCCAGAGAGAATTTCTGGCAGTTTTAAGATTCAGAAAAATAGTAAGAGAAAATCTGTCTGTAAATCAAATTAAAGAACATGTTTTTGTTTTTATAATTAGAATCTGTGACATACTTTGTTTGCAAAACAGGCAGCTTTGCACTGTAGGAATCTCTGCTGTTGTGCATTGTCAACATGAAGAGACTTCTTCTATTGAATAAAGTTTTCTTCCTCCTTCTGCCCAGAACAATCATGAAACACTTGTCTATTAAACAGTAGAAGCTCCATGACTGTGATGGCCTCAGCTATTAGTACTCACTATTACTTAGCCCTACTCGGTGGGAAACTTCAGTTACATTTACTACTTTAAATCAGGCTATTGGTACCTGCAACACTAAGTTGCAAGTATAGCAGGACTGTTACAGTCATTAGCAGGATTTACAAAGTGGTTTAGGATCCACGGAGAAGAAAAGCACAACAGGAGAAGTGCTGTAGCACAGAAAACATTTGATATCAAAAAGGTTGCAACTTGCACAGAAGAACTGCGAAAAACCTGCACAGTCTGATGCTAGATACTCTAAAAAGAACAGGGAAAAGAGTCAACATCACGATCTTTGATGGTGTCTCCTCTTCTTCATCCCCCGAAGCAGGAAGAAGAATTCAAAAATGGCACCTCCAGTCTTTGCCACAGTTGAAAGTAATGCTGTTACCAGAAAACCTTCATGAAGCACAGAAGAGTCCTACGGACTAAATAACTTAATTGCTTTCAAACACCTGCAGTGTGATATAAGGCTTTTAGGCTACCTAGATGGTAAGCATACAGTGCTTTTTCTAAAGGCAATGAACTGATCCCGGACTAGCTGCCTTTATGCTTAAGGTAGGGTACCTTTGCTACTCTAACACCAATTATGCATACTGACAGGGCACTTAGAAAGATACCATACTTCAAGGAAATGGCAGAAAAAGGGTTTCTCTCACCCCACAGGATTTATTGTAATTTATTTAAAGGGATTCTTTTAAAATTATTCAGATACTGAATTCTTTTCATATTTTGCAGTATGGGACAGCAAGGTTCATTACAAAATAATATTTGCAGGTCATTGTATGAAACTCTTTTGTCAAAGCAGGGGAGGAAAAGCAAAACATTAATTTCTTCAAGGGCTAAAATAAATTGCAATTTGGTATTTTTAAAAGAAATAGAGAGGTAGGACAGAAGTACAGTATCAACAGATACGGCTTCAGCAAAGATATCAGGAAGAAATAAGAAATATAAGCACATAGCTATAATTACTGCAAGTCAGATAAAATGATTTCCTAATGCCTGATGTTCTAAGATCACAAAGCAAGGCTTTATATCATTTAGGTCAGCACTGGCATTTCAACTCAACGCAACCAGTGGTTTCTATATATAGTCTGGCCACTTTGTTAATAAAATAAAATGAGCAAAGGAGTGAGAAATATGTTGCTGTAGCTGGTAAGTTTTATGTTGCATGTGTTCTGTGCCAAACACAAACCACACAGCCCTGCAGACAACCCTTCTGGGGGTAGCTGCAATTAGGAGACACCTCTCCCGGCTGTTCTTATTCCAGCATTCTTATTTTTGCATATTCCAGCACTGCACCTCTGCAGAGCATGCCAGTCTGATCAAATAGGTCTCAACCAGCAAAATCAATGCTACTATTTATTTTGATCTGTCAAGATTAATACAGGAAAGAAAATACTGTATGCCCTCTTTCAAATGATACAGTGGCTTGAAATATGCCAGCTTCTCTGTATAGAGAATCTACAATATACAGCTCACCCAGTTAATGAAAAAAGGAACAAACTACGTTGAAATTTCTTTCCTTCTCCCACCCCTCCACCCAACTTACTCATAAGTATGCATTAAGAACACTCCCACAGCTGCATTCATTGCCTCTCGAGAGACAGAAAAATAGAGGTGCAGCTGTGCCTGCTAATATTCGTATGCAAACAAGTAGCATTGGACTGGCTGCTATACCTCACTTAAAAGCACCCTGTCAGTCTTTGATAAGCTTGCAGATCAAAAAAAGTGATGCAGAGCAATCTGCTATCCTTTTAATACAATTAGCAGATTAAAGTGGCATTTCATTTTCAACACTTCTTTAAAACACTGATTACATCCAGCATTTACTGATGATACAACATACACAGTGTTCCCCCTACAGTCCTTCCTGAGAGTTGGTGGAGCGCTGGGGTAAGCTCTGCACTGGCAACCAGTGGTCAGCACAGCTCCTGGAGCCAGACATGAAACCTGCACCCTGGTGCACCACAGCAGGGATGCAGCTGGCAGTAGGTCAGGGGAGAGAACACCTGGCACCTACCAGGGCCCTGGCAGGAAGCCAACAATCCCCGTGCTAGTGCTCTCAATAATTGTTCCAAGAGGCAGTGGAAAATACCATCCCCTGGGTTTTGCATCTCGCAAGCATAGTTGTGGCTGGGCCTCTTGCTGAGTCAGCTGTCACACTGCTGATTTTTGCTATGCCTCTCCATTTTATGATTTGTGCGAGACCTGCTACCCTTCAACTTCTATTTCCACTACAGTCTCGTGAGAGTGAAGCACAGGAGTGGTGGACTCCAGTAAAACACAGTGTGGAAACAAGTGCTTCAGTTTTCCTCTCAGATTATTTTTTTCATGAAAGCCTGACAAGCCAAACACCACCTCAATTTAGGAGAATATTTTTTGATTTGTTCTCTCCCCTACATCCAAAAGCAAGCTTAGAGCATTACACTGAGACCAACATCAGGCCGAGGCCCTCCACTGTGTGAAGCACTGCTGAGAGGGACCTGGGTTCACCCTCTCTGCCAGGAGCATGGGACATCCCTGGGGTATCCCTCCAGCTCTGGCCCTGCTGCTACCAGACAGCGCAGCCCCGCTGGTACTAAGGAAAGAACAAACTAAAAAAGATTAATTCGCAGACGTTCATGCATTTCACACACAGGGTGCCCTGTGGTCCGTTGCCAGGGCAACAGGAGACCACCAGCATGTGCTTTATTGGCTTTATGAAGTGCGTCTTGGGGGCTATAGTCCGAGAAATGCTGTATGATAATCTTCAGGCTTTTCAGAAGCCTTGTTTTGTGTTTATCCACATTTAACCCTCTGAGTGTTATTAAGAGCATCACTAGGCATGTCTGGCATGCCAAGGAAAGTAGATACAGGAAGCTGGGAGACATGCACACGGTCTCTGCTTCCAGCCTAGAGACTCGGGAAAGCACATCCTCAGCAACTGCTCCCACCTGCTGTGTGCTGAAGTTTTCACCCGAAGGCCACAAGTAAGCTGGTCCCCTGGCTGTGGTAGTGCAGGGCTCAGTACAGCTGTGTTTGGGGATGAAAGTGACACCAGCAAGTGCAAAGGCAACAAAAGTGTCACACTAGACTAATAGACTACTGACAGCAAGTTTTTGCAATAATGTCAAAAGAAGATTAAAAAGAAAAACAGGCATCCCACCAACTTCCTAGACACATCATAAGAAAAAACACACTCTTATTTTGAACCCCAACATGTGGCACCGTCAAGCCAGCCACGTCAAAACCTTTACCACAATATCATCTATAAATTCACACAAACAACTTCCCCTCCTCTCCTCACTCTAGGCTGGCATCAGGCATCTCCTCTGGCTGCCCTCTCACCAACCAAGGCAGGGCTGCAGACAGGGAGCAGGAGGGAACAGGAGTTAAAAACACATCCAACACAACACCCCAAGTAGCAACAGCCACCACTGATATCAAGCACTAATCCAGCAAGAGAAGAGAGGGAGAAAGCAAGGGTGACAGAGGGGATCAGCAGAAGAAACAGCTTGCATTCAGGCTTGCAGGAGAAAGAGCATGCGGAGACAACAATTTCCTGGGAAAACCTAAAGCATAACGAGAATTTACTCTGCCTCCTTTATTCAGACGACCAACCCTTTTGTGGCAGGGGTTTCCTGACTGACAGGAACTCAGGGCCCCTTAATAGGATTTCCATATTATTTCCAACACCTGTCTAGAAGTTATTTGTTTACACTGAAGGAGGCGAGATTCTCAAACCAGACATCTGCTTCTGGTTCAGGCATATTTTAGGAAACCATCTAGAAAGAAGCTTTGTTGCTATGGAGACACTTTTATTTTCTTCCCTTACTTGGCTGAAAAACATTAGCATTTCCAATTTTTTTTTCTTCAAAAGGCCAAATGTCGCTTAAGCAAATACAGAACTTTTCAAATTGCTATGCAGAATAGGTTAATCGAGCTTTCGATATTTAATTAATTATTCAACTCAGAGCTGTACTAAAGAGAGGCAGGAAAACAGTGCAACTTTCCTACAAACTCCCCTCAATGGTCGATTCCTGATGGCTGGCCTAATTGTTTCTTCCCGCAAAGCACAACTAAAACTTTGTAATTCATGTTGCACTCAACAATCTTGCACAATAACTTGTATCAGACTACTCATTTCCCTCCACATTCTTCTAAAATCAACCTAAGGAGACTGACAACATTTGGACTAGGAATGTGCTTCTCTCTCTCTGTCAGGGAACAGACAGGAAGAGCAATACAAATTTTAATGTAAGTATTAACATACCAGTAGCATTCAGTGACTTAAGTGATATGACAGAAATTTCCAAAGCATGTCATCCATGTGGTAGAATCCAGAAGGTAATCAGTACACTCTTTCCCTCCCTTTAGCAGATAATCTGCATGCCCAATGACTCCACTAATTTGCATAAAAATAAGGAATGTTTCAAGTTACTTTGGACCTAAGGGTTTTACAGACAACTCCAAAATGCTAAGTGCTCAATAAAAAAAAAAAAAAAAAGAATTATAGTGCCAACAGATATCTAAAAGGCAAAACACAGCCACCTAGTCTGTGTCTTGCTTTAACAAAAATTGGTGTTTATTTTCTCGCATTATATGACTAACACCTATGTAACTTGACCTGCAAATGTGTTCTTCATTCCAGACTCATTCACCATAAGTAAACTGGTGTAACACATGAATGCCAGCATCCAAAGTATGCTTTTACTAACACACAGTGAGAAGAACTTCAAAAGATATAATAAACAAATTAACTCCCTCCCTTTACTTCTTTTCCTCCAGCTATTATACTGTCAAAGCCTTTGCACTGGAGACCTTTCTACCCACCTCCTCATTCCAGCAAACTTCCTCTTCCTACTCTACGATGTGAAGTCATAATCCTGTGTTATCAACATCACAGTCTGTTGCCATGGAAATAATTAGACGTGACTGCTCAGGTTAGAAATTACAGCCCATGTGCGTGTTTACCTTCTGGGTGAAGACAGAATCTGGAGAGAGAATACTTGAGTTACCTTAAAGCACCAAGTGGCAAAATAAAAGTTTGATAGTGAGAAGCACTACAGGAATTTTACCAAATGTGGGCACACCACTGAATTAGAATCAACTTGTGGTAACTGGCAAAAGGATGCAAGATCAGAGGACAGTGTGCAGTTAATACACAGAAGTGGATAAAAAGCTATTGAGTAAAAGAGGCAAAGCCACCAAAAATGGCAGAAGCAGCTAATTCTTTGTATGCACGGTTACTTTCATATGAATATGAATTCTCTACACTAAATTAAAATTCCCAGATGTCCTCATGAAAAAGCCTTAAGATGTGACACTGTATGAATTAAAGAAATGTAAAACTCAGTTGGGGTGGGGGGAGAAAAGAATTAAAAAACACAGTAGGGATATATATACCTGAGGTTCAGTTTCATGTTCTAAAAGTCTGTTAGAAACACAGGGCTTGAATGACATACTACGAGTCTAACCGTGAAAAGGTTATTAAGAAAAAAAAGCAGTGCCAAAAAATCTGCTCCATAAGATAGACTGAGACAACAAACAGGACCCTGCTAATTAATATTTGTTCTGCTTCAGCATACAGTTACTGGACCAGACTGCAACAAACAAGCATGTCTCACCCAATCACATCATTAATCCACTCACATTCATCACCTGAGGACCAGCTATGCCCCACAGATATTTATTCATCTGTTCCACAAACAAACAATTACAACACATTTCCTGGAATTAGGGCACCTGTTACATTCCACACAGCTTACAGGCCCAGAGGCAGATATCAATTAATACTGAAAACATTACTGTATCACAAGCCAACAGAAGTTACTCATTATTATTTGGTAATGCTATCCCCAAAACACCCATGAAGATCAAAAACACAACTCTTGTAGAACAGTGTAGTTCAAATATGCTCTGCTTAAAACTACCACTTCATCATTACAGAAAGCAAAACACATGTAATGCCTTGTTTCCAAACAGAGAAAGGTACAAACAGAATCTGTGGCATGAGTGTGAAATGTCTGGATTTTAACAAGCCTGTGAAGCGCTTTTCAGCTGAATGGTAATTAAACGGCAAAATAACAAAATTATTAGGAAATACATTCTGCAAATGTCTTTAAGTTTGTAACAGGTAACTATGTTTCTTTGACTCATTAAATATGGAGTGAATACAAAGACATCTGGCAGACACTCAAGCCACTAGAAGAAGTCACATTTAAAAGAAACCTGACAAATAGGACAAAGTTCACAGCGATACATCACAGTAGTTTATGTGGTATTCCTCTATCAGCAGAAGAACAAAGCTAGAAATTTAATTACATGAGATAGTATCCAAAAGTCTTACATAGTATACGTTGTGCATTTTTATTTTAAACTATCTAGTACTTTCCAGAAGCATTACGCTCGCCAACTCTTTTTTAAGTATTAGGTTACTTACAGCTTCAGGAGTAAGCAGCTTACTCACAACTAAATGAACAGAGGTCTAAACAACTAATAGTGGCTAACAGCTTGTGAAGCACTGGAGCACAGGCTATCACAAATGCAAATGGACTGGGAAAATCTCACCCATCCACTTTTCCTGTATCTCCCACACATATAATTATTAGCCTTCACACAGATTAAGGCAAAAGTAATCTTATTTCTAAATTCACCTCAATTTGCCCTGACAGACTTCTTTCTCTGAATTCACCAGCATGTTGGCCTGAAATTCACCCCAAAGCTGCATTTGATAAATTATTTCAGATATTTTCATTTAAAAAAGTCTGTATTTTTTCGCAGAGGAATCCCAGATTAGCTGTTTTATTCCTGCCACAAGACTGCGGTTTTTAATTTTGGCACTTGTTGCTCCTGAAACAGTAACCTCCGTCATCAAAATGAACAAAGTTTTTACCAAGCTGGCAAGTCTTACTATAGTCATAGTCTCTGCCCCAAACAATTTAAAAATCAGGTGAAGAAAAAAACAAAAAAACCCAAAACAAACAAAAACAAACAAACAACCACTAAAAGAAAGGCAGCACATGACAGTTATATAAGGAACAAGAGATCTAGATTAACAAAAGATGTGGTAAAAAGTTACACACACTGCATTCTGTGCACAAAGCAGTGATTCAGAAGACTGAGATTCTTGAACAACATGATCAGGAACATCCTGGCTAGCTCTGGCAGGCCCACAACCCAGCCTGTGAGCGCTCCTTCACTCCACTTGCTGCAGTGAGAGTCATGGGAAGAGACTGCTAGCACTACTTTCTGCCAGGTGGAGCTTTTGCACACAAAATGTTTCCACAGCTGCTTCAAAGGGCATGTGTTACAGAAGGAACTTTGACATGGACCAGCAAAACTTTTGCCACATTTGTCCCAGGGAGGGTACCACAGCTGGGAAGAAGGACATGCTTCCTGAACCAGGAGTTCTCATAGGATGTGGAAAAAAATTTGTATGGTGCAATTAGCAAGCAAGAATTCAGTTTAGAAAAATCTTTTTTTTTCTTTTTTCCTTTTCTTTTTTGAAAAAAGAAGTTTTACAGCTTCAAAAAGGAAACACACTAAGTCCACTGTGAAAAGCTGCTCGGTTAACTGCAGAGCAGTTTGTCTTTCTACCTAAATACACTATATTCCCTCTGAGCCCTTA
Source organism: Corapipo altera (assembly GCF_003945725.1). NCBI lineage: Eukaryota > Metazoa > Chordata > Aves > Passeriformes > Pipridae > Corapipo > Corapipo altera. The sequence continues at coordinate 25,670,223 of NW_020884875.1, read as the reverse complement.
AGCCAGGGCTGCCATTTGAGCACAGCCCTGGCACATGCCACCCTTCTCTTCCTTTTGTGTGCTCCACAGCCTTGCCACTGCACAAAGAGCACTCCCATGGCCCAGTTTACTGCCTTTAGAGTTTTCCCACACTTCAAACTTGGCGACAGATTTGGAAGACTGAATCGAAGCAGCAAGAGCTCCCAATGCTGCCCTTCTCCACAGAGCTTCCTCTGCCAATGCTGATCTATTATTTAGGAACAGCTCCTGGACAATCTTGTTACCTGGAAGGTGACTACTTGGCTGCAGCAGGAAACTACTCGCTCAAGGGATGTGCTGGGAAGGATGTGAGCCCAGTCTGGCTTATCAGGCAGAAAACATCCCATTTGGAAGAATGGTGCAAACTGCCTTTTCCCTGGTCTGAACTAAGAGGAGTCAGGACCAGCACAGCTAGAGACAGCAAGTTTCACTGAGAGAACTGCCCAGAAAATCCAGAGTGCTGGAAATGGTGGCAAGCAATGGGACATTTCAGCCAAACTTCTTTCTTTATAGAAATGGCTAGTGTATCTTCATTACGTACACTACAGTGTAAATTTACACTTTATGAGCTATTTTAAAATCTGCCCTGCTTAATAATCTGTATCAGCAAGAAAACTTTAAAGTGTCTCTTACAATTAAACTCAGGCAAAACGTTATATAAATCAAAATTTTGCTACCATATCAAAATGTTACACTGGGGCTGAATAACATCGCTCATTTCCTCATTACATGCTACACTAATTACTACCAGCAGATTCAGAATTTTCTGCACATTAGAGGCTTTTAAAGGAGCTATAAAAAATTTCAGGCACCATTAATTTAAATTTGTATTGAAATTTCCTTTTGACAGATGGCCAAAAATTACTTACTATTTAGAGTACCAGAGCCTCCCTGTTTGCACATTGAAAGAGGAAAGTAAAAAATTAAATGGAAGAAGGAAATTTATGTCACGTTCATTACCTGTTAAATGTTAAGAGGCATTATCCTGCATGAATAAATTATTTCTTACAAGCACGCAGACTCCAGCTCCTGGCAACTGGCACGTTCTGGCTGACAAAAACCATCTCAAGTCACACAGCAGACAATCATAAAAACCCTGTCTTAACTGGGAACCACTTAAGGGAGGACAGATCAATTAAACAAGTGACTAACTGCTACTCTGGGCATCACTGCAAACATTTAAGGAAATTAACAAACTATTTTGCCTTGCAAAGCTGGCAGTAAGTCCCATAATGCTGACACACAAACCAATTCACAACCTGAACAGCGTGGAAGACAAACACCTACTTGTCAGTTCAAAGTAAACTGGCACAAACTAGCAATGCCCTCCTCTCCCTTTGGAAACTGTTTGAGTAACAGCGGCTTTGAATCAATCCCAGACAAAATCAGGCTTTTCAGTACAAATGCTCCCCCTAACACCCATGCCAGCATAAACACCCCAACATCCCACAAATGTTACAGAAACATGACTAGCATGTATTGTTTAGAAACAACAGATGGTATATACTAGTAGTTCTCCTCAGCCACTTTCTTGAGTGAAATCCTCATGGTTCTAACTATACAGGTATGCAAACTCACTCAAGAAACCAGATGAGTTTGTATTCCCGTATTTAGGTATCTGCCCTACTTGTATTTGTTTGTTTGAATGCAGGAAAAAGGAAAATGGACTAAACCTACCTGTTCACAGCAAAGAGGGGATGTTCTAGGGAAATTATCATTAATCTGTGCCCAGCCTCATCGCATAAAGCACTAAGGGCAGTTTCTAGTCCTCATGACAAGAAAGTTGAAGTGAAATCCAACGCACTGTTGCCTTATGTCAGCAGATAGACAGCTTCAGTGCCTTTGCTGCTCACAGTAAAAACTGACAGTTCCTGTCAGCTCCTGGTTGTTATGCAGAGCTGCGTGAGAACTGACAACCATCGGCTCAGATGCACTTGGCTGGGACATGTCAGAGTTGCCAGTGGTAGAATGGGTGCGCTGGGGTAGATTGTGGGACACATCCCCACCTGTAGTTACTGAAGAAGCAAAGCAAAGGCATGGCCCCTCATGCTTTAGCCCCGGCTGGACACATTTCTGATGGGGACAAAGCCTGTGCCCAGAACCATGGTTTTCCCAATGCCAGCTAGGGCACACTGTAACATCTGACTGACAAGATCCTGGTAATCTTGTCTAATGCACCCTAGACTCGTGCTGTGAACACCTCTTCTGCCACTTGGCCAACTCCAAGAATATATATAATATTCCTAAAAAAACCACCACTAGAAACTTGACAAACTCATCGTAAGTGCTCAGAAGGTTGGCATAGGTTTTGCCATTTGTAGAAGTTTATTTTTCATTTCACATACCAGCACCTGAAAAGGTTTGTTGACCTTATGTTTCTGAAAACCGTGCAAACTAGGAGAGCAGACCAATCCAGGAAAGGGCAGGCCAGGGTACAATCTCCCCACTTGCAGCATGGAAACCTCAGGAACCTCTGAGAGAGTCTAGTGGCTATCCAGTATCGAAAAGCATCCAGGTACATAGCTGAGTCACAGTTATATGCATCACTGAATGCTCAAAAATATACAGGCTGCAAGTTGTGTTATTACATCTACTTATGGACACTACCATACACAGGATAGTACATACAGAGTAATACAGATACATTGCAGAGTCATTCAGAACCTGAAATTTAACTTCTGGAAAAGGAAGGTAGAATCCTCAGCGTGAGTACCACCTTCATCAGAGTAGGAAAAAGCAGCTCACTCCTCTCCAACTACTTGAGTCAGGACAGCAGGCAGCACTCCACCTCTCCTCTGAGAGACACAGAGCTCTCCTTTCATAAGTGCATTATAAAGAAATATCAGAATAACAGTTTACAGTCTCCAAATTATTTAAGGCTAATGGCTAATTGTTTCTGTCTCAGAAGCGTGGGCAGGGACCCCAGGCAGACTTTTCATTCTAACCAAAAACAGCCTCGATGCTGTTCCAGCAAACTCGCTGCTCAGTACGTTGCTTGCAATCCTAGCTGTCCCACTATCAGCCACTTCCTAAATGTGATACGCAATCTATGTAGGGTGCTGCTACACAAGTATCACAACCCAGTTTCACTTGGTGACTTTTTCCACCACTCTGGGCCATATTTTAGAAAAATGCTGTGCGCCTACAGCTCTGTCAAGCTACCCTTTACACCTATGAAATGGAATCCTACCTTGATGGAGTCTCTGTCTGCATGCATAAGGAGGGGAAGAGACGGTGGCAGGAGATGGAGATGGGGGAAGAGAGAAAGAGAAAAGTACCAGTTAGTTTACATAAAATTATATATTTATCATACTGGGAAGAAAGAATCCTGATGTCTGTTAAATAATAAATTTCACAGATGTTAACTTTTCTGTACAGTTAATTATTAATGCTGTGCAGCCAGATTTATAAAACTGGATTTCTAGCACTTGAACACAATTTCTGGCTACTGCTAGATAATAAACACTGAAGTAATTAGCTTGGAATTCTTCCGAAAATCTCTCTCCTCTCCTCCCCCTCCCTTATTTTAACAGGAGAATTTTTTTAAAAAAGAAGGGAAACAAACAAAGCCACACACGCATCTGTCAGCACCTACCTCTTTGGTGATCATTATCATGGTGCTTCTTCTCATCTTTAATTGGGAGGTGTGACTGCCCACCCAGTGCACTGGAGAGTGCCAGGAGACCAGCACTGCTGCCAATGGGTGGGATGGCTGGAGGCTGCAAGCCCGAGGGGTGCGGAGTGAGTGGCACGGGAAGACCATGTCCGTGTGACAAGTGCTGGGCCTGAAGTTGTTGCTGCTGTGAAAAACAAAACACAGATATTGAATTTGTTCAGGGAGCTGGGGGTTGTCTGACTGCTTATATACATCAACTGTGATTGATCAGATCAACCAATGCATCTGATCAATTCAGACAGCAACGCACAAACATCCTGGTGTTTTAAAAATGTCCGTATGTTTGGACACAACACATTCAGTAAACTTCAGGCTGCAGAAGAAGAAGAACAACAATGAAAACAAAACAAAATAAAAGGAAAAAGAAGAATAAAGGAAGGGAATGTTCCCATTTTTGGAGAAATCTTTGTTTTTCTGACAGAAGTATTACATTTTTCTCTTTCTAGCAGAAATGCACACGTACACGTCTAATCAAAACACATGTAACTATAAAAGTAGTTATATAATAAAAAAAAAGCTGAAAATTGAGAAAATTAGTGTTAAACAGTTCTCCCAGCGCCACTACACAGCATGCAGTGAAAGTTAATTCGAAAGAGAAAACCCAAATTAACAATCCAGAAAAGGAAACTGGTTGCAGCCACCGTTTTAAGCCCTTTAAGTGTCCTCAGTGGTACTTGAGCAAATTACTAAAGAAAATCTAATGTAGCAAGGCTTGGATCCTCCTGTAGGCTTCCTCAATAATGCTGAAATAATTGGGTACTCTGCGCACGTTTAGTGATGCTCGAATAAAAAGCTAGAGGCCTGCCCTTGCAGTCTTCTCTAGCTGCTGACTCTGTGTTGTGACAGGTTTATTTGAGTGGGACTGTGATGCATGCACCAGTAACTGCACTGACAAGAGTTTAAAGTCATTTTTACCAGTACACTGGCAACACAGAGAGAAAGCCCTTGAGAGGTTCGAACTGGAGTGCTTGACCTCAACCAGGGCTGCATCAAGCTCTGTGCTATACTAACCACTGTGGGATAGATAGACTGCTGCTATTCATTGGGAAGGCAAGGGCAAAAAAACCAGATCAAAATAAAAAATCAGAGAGGTGAAAAAGTTTCGTTAAATATGTCCCAAGAAAGATCTGTTCAGATCTAAGGCTTGCATGCTAGCAGTCCAACTAATTTCTGTTCATACAATAACTAGATTAACTCTGAAATTTTGGTTTTCAAGCAGCCATTGCTCAGGATTCAGGTAAATCCCCTAAGTCCTCTGGGATTGTTCTCTCCCCCCGCATGTCTGTATACAGGACTTTAGAAGAAAAAAAAAAATGTAACTTGCTTTGCATAAAACCATTCCACTTTAAATTTCTAATTGCTAAGGCTTGAGTTCTACTTTTGTTTGGTTTTTATTAGAAACTAAACTTACTTCCTACCTTGCAACCTATCTCTTGATAATCAACAGACACGCTGCTCACTTTACTATTCCCTTCCCTCCCCTAGCATGAATCTTTACATAAGGGTGAGCTGAAAGTAAAAGGCTGCAAGTCACACACAGCATGCTAGATAACTCTTGCAGCACACTGCACGCCTTCCTTAACACCCCACCCTTAAAGTACAGATCCTCCTCTTCCTCTTGGAAATAAAACCCATGCAGTGGAATCAGACTGGTGGTAGCACACACATGTCATCCACTCAAGATCAGTGCCAGGGAAAAGAGGGGAATGATCCAAAAGAATGGTGGGGGAAAAAAAATACAAAAGGGGTGGGGACCACACAACAACAGTAAAATCAAAACAGAAAGAACATTCTTCCAGGTGGAAGAAGAAGGGAAGGCTCAATCTTTTCCCTGCTTGCAGACCCATGTAATTCTAGCAGGTGTGCCTTCTTGTAGAAAGCATCAAACACATTTTGCTTGCTTGATGCTCTTATGGTAGTATGCTTTGTTTTTCAGAATTTTAAATTAATTCTAATGAAACGACTCAAGAGTAAACAGTGTATCGTTTAGCTTCAGTTTGGATGGGGCTGCCTTAAAGCAAGGAAACAATCAGGCATGCCTGATCTGGGGAGGGAGGAGAAGAGCAAGCAAAAGAAAAGGGATGGACAAAATAATCTGTGTTCTATCAGCTGATTTTGAGCAAGGAATTTCCCATTCCTGTTTGACAATATGCTATAATGTACTGCAAGAAGAACTCTGCCTTAGTCTGCCAGCAGCTTAAAACAAAGACTTTGAGAAGAACTCAAGAGTATGAACAGCGAGCTTTTCCCTTGTTAACTATTACACTGTCAACCAAAAAGAGACACTCATTTCACAGTATTGTACAACCTGTATAGATCCCTACTGACCTACCGTATTTGCATTATTTGACCTCCTCTGTGGATATAGGATGGTTTCCAAAAAGCTGGAAGAAAACTGCAATAAAAATGTAATGCCCTTTTTTACTGCTCTTTGTTGGGAACGTCTCCACATAGCTCAGCAAGACAACAGCACAGACTGAATCTTGGATGTACTGAACATCACTAATGCCTCTCAGGTATAGTATGGTCATTAAGAGTAATGGCACTTCAGTGCCTAGCAGCTTGGGATCACCCTGAACAGCTTGGCTGACCCAGTCCCTCTTGGCCAAGAACCAATGCGTTTTCACTGCAAGTTGCATTGCAGAGAGCTCTGAAAATAACTGCAGATAGTAGCAGGAAAAAAAAAAAAAAACAAACCCGGAGCCTTCCTGCCATGGAGAACTGCAAGTTCTTCGATTAGAGATGATGGGAACCTGAAATCTGGAAAGAACATGGCCCCTGTAGTGACAAAGTGTCATTCACTAATACAGCAGAAATTCAGTCACTTGTAGCAGCACAAAGAAAACGGTATGAAAAGCAGACTGTTAAATAAATCTAAGCTAACACCCAAAATTTCAGCATGGCCCCATATGCCTACGCCACACAGACACAGGTAATGTTGTGCATGCTGTTAGGCTGGGCTGGAAGTAAGTGTCCAATAACAGGAGGATTATGGACTAGGATTGCATTGGTATGGGAAAGGACTATGGACTATGACCACCCCCATTACAATGGATGATGCTGAACACCAAAAATGAGGCACTGGTTGAAACCCAGAAATGACATGAATTCAAATGAAGCACTGAGCAGGCTTTTGCTCACAAAATATAGAAGAGGAAAAGGAAATAAAAGTATATAATCACATAATTAGTGCTGTTTGCTAATAAGCTTAGCCAAGAAAGTAAAGACAAAGCAATATCACATCTCTGACTGCCATTTCCATGACCTCTGAAAACTATTACTGTATTCAAACACCCACAACATTTGCAGCTTGGTTTTGCTTTTCCCTTGTCCATAGGTGTCACTGGTGAGCATCAGGTGGCCCGGCCCGCATGCAGATATTTGGTTACAGGGAAAGTTATAAAAACAGGGGCAATTCTTTAGTCCACTGGGCATCAGATTAGTGGTCCAAAGTGGTAAAAAAGCCTGATCTCCTCTAGTCATCAAAATGCCAAAGACATGGAGCAGTAAGACAACTGACAGATACTCTCCGCACACAGAAATATTCCACTACAGAAGAAAGTTCATATTTGTTTCTGCATGTAACATGAATTTAGATCAAAAAATCCAACACAATTAAAAAACTTGCGAAGAAAGCCTGAAAATGAGCCAACAGAGCAAAGCACATATTTTTTTGATGTTGTTGTAATCCCTTCTCTTCCCCTTTCTTCATTTTCTTTTTAATTTGTTATCCTTAGTCACATTATTTATGAACTCTTAGCATGTGGTTAACTTTAGACAATCCCATCACAATTGACTTCAATATGTGTAAAGTCAAGCATGCATCTTCAGCATCTATGCATAATAGGTGAAAACTTGGAAACTAGGCTTTATGATGCTGTAAATTTTCCAAAACTATCTGAAAATAAGAACAGCAACAGTTGGCTACCAAGAAATATGCCCTACAGAATTGCAAAATGCAACGTTTTTAAGAAGATCCAACACACAAAAAATACAAGAGCAAGGGGTAAACACAGCAATCAGAAAGAAGACAAAAAAAGTAGACTGCCTTCTTTTTAGTAATATATTTAGGTAGATGATAATTTAAATCAGCTCAGTAGTAAAAACTGAAGTAAAACATTCAAAACATATTAACACACGTCAAATAAAGATAACATTTGGTTGCTCCTAACGGTATTTTATTTTCTGTATATTCTTCTAGGCAGTCTACACTAAGGAATAAAATAACTCCAAAGTCATGTCTTAGCAAATGGGTAAAAAGGATTTGCAAAAAGTTTTTATCTAAGTATCACTAATTTTTACAACCACAATTCTTAATATTGATGCTTAGCTTAATTCTTTTCCCAACACATCTTAAGAGATCAAATTTGAAGTAAACAGTGATAACAAACCCACTAACAAATTAGCTTCAAATGCTCTCTTATTATAGCCAGCACATTCAAAGCCTATTTTCCTGGAAAAGGTTCAAGTTTTTACTGGTTACTTTCCAAGTAGACCCCTAAAGCTCACAGCCATTACCCAAACCTCCTTTAACCTGAAGACATTTCTAATGTTAACAAACTAACATCTCAAAAAGATATTTTCTCTTTTATATTTATACTCATGCGTTCACTACCCATACCTGCAATACTGCTGGAACAGGACCTCAAAATATCTAAATCAAATAGCTTCATTGTTTGTTTGAAATGAGTTAGATGATGTGATTGATTGCTCACAGTGAATCATTAGTAAGATAGCATACTGACAAAACAGAAACCAAGACAAAGAGGAAAAAAGAAATAAAAATAGTGGCTCATAAGTACACAATATTGATGTCAATGGTTTGAACACCAGCAAAGGAAGTCCTTCGGCACACACAGTTATGAGTGTGCCTAGGATGATATGAATTTTTATCTATCACACCTGTTCACACCCTTGATGTGATCTGCACTATTTATACTTCCTTTGTACTGGCATAGCATTATTAAAAAGTTTTTTTGATGTTAAGATACAACACAGTAAAACAGCTTACAAAGAGAGTCATGCAGTGGTTTCTCCAGTGGAATGGTTCTTAAGCTATATGCATATATACCACATGATTGGTATATAAAGAGACAGTGACACTGATATAGGGTAGAACAAACTACTACCCTTACTCTTTTACAGAATCACAGAACATTTCAAGGAAGAGGGATAATTCCGAAAATTATTACAATGACCAGAGTAAAAGGAACTATCCTGGTGGGAGTCTGCTATAGACCACCAAGATGAAGAGGCAGATGAAATAGTCTGTAAACAGCTGTCAGAACTCTCTGATCGCAGGTACTTCTTCTCACAGAGGATTTCAACTTACAAGATGTCTGCTGGAAATACAACACAACAGACAGGAAACAGTCCACGAGGTTCCTGGACTGTGTGGAAGATAACTTCCCGACACAGGGGATGAGTGAAACAACAAGGGCTGGCACCACACTGGACCTGCTGTGTGCGAACAGAGAAGGATTATTGGCAGACGTGGTGGTCAGAGGCCGTCTTGGTCACAATAAGGGCCAGTAGTAGGATCCAGGGAAATACAGACCTGTCAATCTGACCTCACTGCCAAGGAAGGTTATGGAACATATCACCTTGAGTTCCATAATGGCCATACAAGACAACCAGGGAATCAGGCACAGCCAGCATGGGTTTGTAGATTCTGCTTGACCAACCTGATCTCCTGCAACGAGGTAACCCACTTAGTGGATGAGGGAAATGCTGTCTGTGGATGTTGTTTACATAGACATAATAAAGCTTTTGACACCATTTCCCACAGCATTCTCTTGCAGAAACTGGCTTCCCATGGTATTTATGAGTGCACTGTTTCCCAGATAAAAACTGACTGGGTGGCCGGACCCAGAGGGTAGTAGTGAACAGAGTTATATCAGCTGGCAGCCAGTCACTAGCGGGTGTTCCCCAGGGCTCAATACTGGGGGCAGTCCTGTTTAACAACTTTACTGATGATCTGGATGAGAGGACCGAGTGGCACCTTCAGTAAATTTGCAGATGACACCAAGTTGGGCAGGAGGATACGAAGGCTCTGCAGAGGGTTCTTCACTGCATCAATGGGCCAAGGCCAATTGTATGAGGTTCAATAAGGTCAAGTGCCAAGTCCTTGGCTCACAACAAAGCCAGGGACCACTACAGGCTAGGGGAAGAGTGGCTCAAAAGCTGCCTAGTGGAAAAAAGACCTGGGGGTGCTGGTTGACACCCAACTGAACATGAACCAGCAGTGTGCCCCAGGTGGCCAAGAAAGCCAATGGCATCCTGCCTTGTATCAGCAATTGCGTGGCCAGCAGGACCAGAGGAAGGGATTGTCCCACTGTACTTGGCACTGCTGAGGCTGCATCTTGACTACTGTATCCAGTTCTGGGTCCCTCACTTCAAAAAGGACATTGAGGTACTGGAGTATGTCCAGTGAAGGGAAACAGAGCTTGTGAAAGGTCTGGAGGAAAAGTCTTATGAGGAGTAGCTGAGGGAGCTGGAGTCGTGCATCCTGGAGAAAAGGAGGCTCAGGAGACCTTAATCGCTCTCTACAACAGCCTGAGAGAAGGTTGTAGTGCAGTGGGGGTCGGTCTCTTCTCCCAGGCAACTAGCTTTTGGTTGAGAGGAAATGGCTTCAAGCTGTACCAGGGGAAGCTTAGATTGGATATTAAGAAAAATCTTTGCACTAAAAGGGTGGTCAGCCATTGGAACAGGCTGCCAAGGGAGATGGCGGAATCACCATACCTGGAAGTGCTCAGAAAAACTTCTGGATGTGTCACTGAGGACATGGTTTAGTAGTGACCACAGTGGTGCTGGTTTAATGGTTGGACTCTATGATCTTAGAGGTCTTTTCCAACCTAAAGAATTCTGTGATTCTATGAAAGGTATTCTAAATTCTAAATTCTAATTGGAAATTTAGAATTGGAAATTCTAAATGATCAGATGCAGCTGATCTACTAAAAAACTCAAACATTTCTGTTCACAAAGGGGAATGAACGCACAGGTTAGACAAAAATACAGGAGAAAAAAAGAAGAATGAAAAACAATGAAAAAGGAGAGAGAATAAGAAAGAGACTAATAATAACAAAAGTAATTTTATTTTTTACAAGAATCAAATGCTAGGCTTCTTGTTCTCTTCAAATCAGTAATTTCTGTCTTTGAGGATGCTGATTTCACAGGAAGAAAGCAAGCTCTACTGAGAAAACTATGGGGAGAAGGAAAAAATCAATAGCTGTCATTAATCAGAAGAGGAACATTCAGAACTCCTACATAAGTAACAAAGAAACCATCAGAATCATATCTCTACAAATTGCTTCAAAGATCTTTTAAGTGAATGAGGAACAAAAAATCATCTCCCAAATCATATTGTGGGATGAAAGGCAATATATGGAGAGCACATTTCCGTTCTGTCAGGATACATGTTTCACCATTTGTCCTCACTTTCACTCCCACGACTATTTTTCACTCAGTGAAACAGCACAGATAGAGGACAAAAAATTAATAAAACCTACTAGGAAATAAAAGATTCTTGGTAAAAAAGAACAGAATCTTAATAAAGGAAAAATCTAGTCCCCTGCAAAAGGCCAAGTGCACCTTCCCATAGAATACTGGACTTCAGTAGTTTCTTCTGATTGCAGGACTTCATCTCAATTTCACAGTGACGGTGGAGGGAAGAAGAATTAAGCTCTTCAGAATGATTTTCTATTATCAATTAATAAAGGGCAGAAGTTCCTGCATAAATCATGCCACTTAAAACTCTCTTCTTCCTTCTCTCCCATCAATTCCTAGTCAAGGAAAAATCCACATCTCCTGCCAGAGAGGGCAGATAGTACAAATGCAAGTAAGCTCAAGGTCTTACCATAGGAGGGCCAGTGGTGTGAAATGTGCCTCAACATACCAAACCTTCACTTCAAAACCTTTTCACAAAGACCAGTGCAAAGAATAACAATGACAACAAACGGGTGTTTTCTGCTACAGACAAACAGATGGTAAAAATCATCTCTGACTAAGGTGCACACTGGTTCAAGTACCTTATTTACAAAGTGCTCCACTCATGTTCTACCCACAGATATTGGGAAGAGATTTTTTTCTCCTCTGGACTCAGTAGAAAAACAGCATCTCTACTGTGACCTTGTGAACCTTGTTCCTTTTCTTTAGAACCAGAAAATGAGAGCAATGCCAATGCTCTTTCTAGTAGCCTTCCAAATAATCTTCTAGGGTCATCATATTTAAAAGTTTCTGAAACCCTGGGCTGAAAAGTGAAAAAAGTATCACCTGCGATGTATCACGAATCAAAACAATAAAAGCTAGAAGAAAAGTTAAGCAATGCTACCGATCATAGAGAGATCCAAGTGGCTAAATCTATGAGCAATTCTAACAATCTCCAACCAGCCACAGTGAGAGACAGATTCCAGGCAAATCTTCAAACTAGGCTCGAAAACCATTCCATAGATTCTATAGATGCCTCTCCTGAAACACTTAGGCACCATATTAAAAGCAGCATCCTGCAGTCCTCTGAAGAAACCTTAGGGTTCTCCTTCAAGAAGAACAAGGACTGGTTTGATGAAAACAATCAAGAGATCCAGGAATTGTTGCGGAAGAAGAGAACCGCTCACCAAGCACACCTTGCACTGCCATCCTGTCACGTAAGAAAAACAGCCTTTCGTCTTGCATGCAGCAAGCTCCAACAGAAACTCCGTGACATCCAGAACAAGCGGTGGATCAATCTGGCTGAAAAAACTCAATTATGTGCAGACACGGGTGATCACAGAGGATTCTATGAGGCCCTGAAAACAGCATATGGGCCTACATACCAGGTCCAAAGCCCTCTACTCAGCTGGTCAAACGTTTCTGACAGATAAAACCTCCATTCTGAATCGTTGGTCTGAACACTTTCAGACCCTTTTCAGTACTAGTCGTGTAGTCCAAGACTCAGCTATTGCAGTGGTTTGAACCAGGTTTTCCCCCTGAAGCTAAGAAAAGTGGTAACCCCCAGGGGGTGGTGATCCTGGAAGTTTTGAAGTTTTAACCAATCTGTGCTTCTGTGAAATATAAACATACCACAAGCAAACGGAAGAGAAGGAGTTGTTGGTTGGGGGTTGAAGAGGTGGTAGCCATGTTGTAAGACCACGAGGAAGGGGGTTCGGAGCCCCTTGGGGACTCTGGGGTCCCCAGACCCCGGCTGGGGGGACTGCAGAGACTTGCAACAGTGTTAGACTGGGCTAAGTGTCTGTAGCTGAGCTGGGAGATGTTTCTTCACTGTGAGCAGCAGCGGCAGCGACAGAACTGCACTGACTGGAGAAACGGTGGCACAGAGCCAGAAGAGATAAGATGAAGCACCAGAGGCATTACAGCCAAGCAGGAGAGAACTCCTGGAAGGAGAGAGAGAGAGAGAGAGAGAGCAGCAGAGAGACAGAGTTTTGGGGGTAAGAACTGAACCAGACCCCCCAAACTCCTCAGAGACCCCTCACATCCTAGAAGGGAGGGGTGAAGTACGACATGCACTACAGAAAGGAGCTAAGAAGCTCAGTCGTCCTGAAAGCTCAGCCAGGACGGTGTGTAGGAGGTAGACCTTGGGGCCCTCCCTTGTTGCAAGCTACAAAGAAGCTCGCAGCCATCGTGAGGCAGGGTACACAAGCTCTTCAAGGGGCTTGAGTCCCCTAAAGGTACCAGACCGTCACGGAGACTCCTGTGCTCCGTTGATATGACCGTGGTGGAACGACCTTTGTCTGGGGTGACCGTAGCCCACGGAAGACCCCTTTGCCTGCGTCAAGGGGCCGAGAGGAACTTGAATTTATCCCTCGTGAGTGCTGGCGGAAGTCCAGCTATCAGTTGCTGCATGTGAAGAGGACAGATGACTGCTGCTGTAGAAGATCCTGTTGCTCAGAGACTAGAAGGGATCTGTCCTTCTTCCCTCTTGGACTTTTATTTGGAGGGGAGAAGAGATCTGATCCACTGTAAATACTTATGTCATGGTAGAGATAGCTAAGGTTGTATATAATGTATTGTAGTATTTATTCCCTTTCCCCCCACTTTGAGTCTGGTGTGTTTTGTCTGGAAAGAATCATCTCTCACTGGGTTGAGATGTGGGAGGGGGGAATGGAGCTAGGGAATTGGATTTTGGAGATCTCAAACCATGACAGCTATTCAGTCACACAGCAACCAGTGAAGAATGAATTGGATATTGCCCCCACTTTGGGAGAAACCCTTAAGACCATTCAGCATGTGAAAACTGGCAAGGCAGCTGGGGTTGATGGAATTCCACCTGAAGTCTGGAAACACGGGGGCCTTGCACTCCATACTAAATTTCACGAATTTGTGGTGCACTGTTGGGAACTACGTGAACTACCATCAGACCTTCGAGATGCAGTCATCATCACCCTATATAAGAAGAAAGGTACTAAATCAGACTGTTCAAATTACCGTGCTATTACTCTGCTCTCCATTGCTGGCAAAATCCTGGCAAGAATACTCTTAAACAGACTAATACCTGCTATAGCAGAAGAACTTCTACCTGAAAGCCAATGTGGTTTCAGAGCCAACAGGAGTACCACAGACATGGTGTTTGTTCTCAGACAACTGCAAGGGAAATGTAGGGAACAGAACAAAGGTCTCTATGTAACCTTTGTTGACTACACCAAGGCTTTCGATACTGTGAGCAGAAAAGGTCTGTGGAAGATTTTGGAACATTTAGGTTGTCCCCCAAAGTTCCTCAAAATGATCATCTCACTCCATGAGGATCAGTACGGCCAAGTCAGATATGGCAATGCACTTTCTGAGCCCTTTCTAATTACCAATGGTGTGAAACATGGCTGCATTCTTGCACCAATTCTATTCACAATCTTTTTCAGCATGATGCTCCAAAGGGCCACGGCAGACCTCGATGATCAGGACGGTATCTACGTTCGATATTGTACTGATGGAAGCCTATTCAACCTAAGGCGACTGAAGGCCCACACTAAGACCTTAAACCATCTTGTCTGGGAGCTGCTCTACGCTGATGATGTCACCCTTGTTGCCCACACAGAAGCAGCTCTGCAGCGTTTAACATCCTGCTTTGCAGATGCTGCTGAGCTCTTTGGGCTGGAAGTCAGCTTAAAGAAGACAGAAGTTCTCTATCAACTTGCACTCCAGGAAGTCTTCCATCATCCCCATATCACCATTGGCCAATCAGAGCTCAAATCAGTCCAGCAGTTTAATTACCTAGGTAGCCTCATCTCCTCGAATGGTAAGACTGACGGAGAGATAGACAACAGGTTAGCAATGGCATATAGTGCTTTTGGAAAGCTTCATAAAAGAGTTTGGCAAAATAAACACTTGAAGTACAAAGATCAGTGTTTACAGAGCCATAGTGCTGTCTATGCTGTCTACTCTCTTATATGGATCCGAATCATGGGTCATCTACCACCACCACCTGCGACTCCTAGAACGTTTCCATCAGCGCTGCCTCTGTACAATCCTAAACATCCACTGGTCAGATTATGTGACCAATACGTCTGTTCTAGAACAAGCACCGGTTACTAGTATTGAGGCCATGTTGCTGAGAACACAGCTGTGCTGGGCAGGACAACGTCTCAAGGATGAAGGACCACTGCCTCCCTAAGATCTTGCTTTATGGTGAACTTGCCACCGGCTGCTGCAAAGAGAGGAGCCCCAAAGAGAAGATACAAGAACTCCCTGAAACAACATCTCAGCCTTGGCCATATCGATCAACATCACTGGTCCACTCTGGCTTCCAGTCGGGAGGTCTGGAGACACACCATCTACAACGCTGCTGATGCTTTTGAGAACACAGGATCACTCTTGAGGAGAAAAGACAACGCAGAAAGAATCATGTCTTGCAGAATATACCACCTAAGGAGTCTTTCTGCTGTGCCTTTTGCAACTTGACGTGCCTGTCTTGTATTGGCCTTTTTAGCCACCAGTACGCTTGTAACAACAGTGGGTAGAGCCCTCCCCAAATCTTCGTTCGTGAAGCCTAGCCATGATGATAATGTGGCAACTATAATTTACTTCAAAGCTTCCTCACAAGGTATAGTTTTAGAGCCATGTAGTATCAGCAAAAAAGAGATGCACGTTACGCATCTCACATGTGCATTTCTCTAATGCATCTTATAAAGTCAATCCTTACCAGTCAAATTTCTACATAGCAATTACTGAGAAATACAAGCTCTAAGCGCTAACACTATGTTTCATTACACGTACAATACACAAATATAGACTGTGTTGGATTTCAGCAAGTTGTCTTTGCTTAGGATAAGAACCTGGGTTGCGTGGATTGATCCATTCTTTCCAACCTATTCTGTGTCTTTAAAAACTGCCATTTCTAGTGCAGCTCTGGTCCTGTGCAGAGCACTGTAATGCCTGCTCTTCTTGGAGGTGAGCAGCCTCTTCCCACAGGTGTTAGAACATGTGGATATTATTATCCTCTCCAAGCAATTTAATTGAGAGATGTAGTGTTCTGCCTCTTTAATGTAGTGTCTGTTAGTCAAGTAACTGAAAGTTAAAGTGATTTAATTGCAGTTTCCCATTTACAATGGTTTTGATAAAGAAAGAATCAAATCACCTGGATTTAAGTCGCAGCTCTAAGACTGGGGAAGGACCACTTTTTCTTTTTGCTTCAGTCTCTTTCGAAGGTGCAACAGGGAAAGCACTACTCCCTTGTTCCAGAAACATTACTGGATTAAGTTCATCAGTGTTTGTGACGCATTCATATACTAAGAAAGTGTCTGTGAGAAGTTCACCAAACGATAAGCAAGGAATGGTCTCACTAATGAAAATCAAACATTCTGAAACATCAGACAACTTAAAATATTTAAGATCTCCCAAACTCCTTTTTTATGGATGAACTTAACATGTGGAAACACGTAGTATTTTAGTGTCCATCCCAGTTAAGCACTAAAGCCCTTGTTTTGTCCTGTAATTAAGACTGAAGATACAAGAACTACCCACATACCTGAAGAAATGCAAACACTTAACTGATCCACTGTAGAGAGTCCCGGTCCTCATTCATAGCTCTAGGCAGCAGCCTACCAAGTGGGGTTGGGAAAAAGTCTAGATGGCAAACATACAACCTTGTTAAGGGGTGATATCAGAACTCTTGTGTTATGAAACCAGGACACAGTAACAACTGTCTTTTGGCTATACTGTACAGTAAGGGTACCCATTTAAATGGATGGCATCTCCACTTAGTACATAAACCTTGCTGATTTTGCAATGAAACACGTCTGCAAAACCCCTGCCTTCACAATACTTTAAAATCAGACACACTTCTTTTTTTCCAAAGCACTGATATAAGACCATCACTGAAGGTAATATATGGCATGTGAAAATCAACATGGAGCACAGTACATCTGTATTTGGTTGGCAACACCTTCCATATATGGGAGTACAGGCCACATCAGCAACAGTGTTTTCTCCTTTCTACTGTATGTGAAGTAAAAGCATACAAAAATAAGTCATAAATAAAATACTGTATATGTTCATGCTGTAGAACATCACAAAAATTTTCCATGGGACTCCTCATATCTGCACTGATTAATCCTAATGAAAAAAAAAAAGATATAGTGATCACATAGCTTTGGTACCAGGATTTGCAAAACCTTGAGAACATGGAAGCAAAAGGCAGCCCTCCTGCCTGATCAGATACAGTGTGTGAGCTGTAACATTCATGTCATATGCACGTACTTAAGCACAAGGAGCGAGGCCTCTGGCACCAGCATATTGCCAATTAGATGTTAGTAAGTGGTCAGCACTTCACACTGCAATGTTACTGACTGCTCATATAGTGATAGATAATATAAATTCAGTAGCTACCATAGCTACTGAAGGTAGGCGAAAAAGCAAAAAAACAGAGGCAGCCCATTCTACGAGTAGCAACAGTATTTAAAATCCATCCTCAGAACGTTTTTTCAGTAAATATGGTACCCGAAAATTATTTACATTCTAATTAATTCCCTTGGAAATCTCTAAAAAATTCCTGTGCCTCATTTCAGCTTCTTTAAATCAAGATAATGCTGCATATGGGAGAGATTTATTTAAATCAGGCCTCACCTTCAAGGCTCTCTCTGAAGCCGGCCCATTGGAATAAGACAACAAATCCCTCCAAAACAGCTCTTTACACCCAAAAAACAGGGTGTCTTTAACTTAGCCAGACTTCAGGTGAATAACTCAAAACCAAAAATGCTCATCCAAAAGGCACCTACAGTTCCTTCTACAATTCAATATCAGGCACTAGGCAGGATCAAAAAAATTGCAGAACCACATCACCACACACCCTCAATATACAATCAGCAAACAAGTAATTAAATGGGGAGCAACGAATTTCAGCATTTTGTTAGGGATGGCTGGGCTTCGTGAACGAAGATTTGGGAAGGCTCTATCCACATTTCTTACAGGCACGTTGATGACTTATGAGGCCAATACGAGACAGACATATCAAGGGTACACAAATAAACACAACTCAAAGCACATACCTATTAAGTCAACCTCTTCTGCCACCTTCCCACTGTAACAAACCTGTGTACAACATACAGCAGGTCACCAACAGATTTAAGCTTCAACCAGTGCTTAACACACCTTTAAACAAGCAATACAGAAGGGCTGGAGAGACAAGAGACTGTTGTCCCCACGCTTGTTTTACTGCACTTCCCCACCTTCCCTGCCACTATTGTTCCTGAATGCACACACTGGGCAGGAATGACTTTTCCATTCAAACTGCCTGCATCGGTTCAAACAGAAAACCCTCAATCTTCCTCACAGCACAAGCACACACATAATCCAGAAACAATCCACCCTCTCTGTGAGGAGCAGGAGATGCCTCTGCACGTTAAGCACCAACGTAAAGAAGAAGTGCCTCAGCATCTGGCATCTGGAACCCCAGACAACTGGCACCACAGCAACGATGGTTGGCACTGATGCCAAATTTTCATTTCAAGTTGTGTGCACTGCACTGCTTTCAAAGCTTTCCATGCTTGCTATGCAATGCTGCTTATAGTTGTAAAATGACCACTCACTTGAAAACAACCAAACAACCAAAAATTACAAACCTTTTGAGATGGGTCAAAGAAGCACCTTGGCCTTAAATACAGGGTAGAAATTGTGACAAGTAGTGTATTTAAGAAGGAACATTATAGCTTGGTAATTATATAAGACAAGACAGAAGGAGTCCCTTCTTCCAGTAACTGACATTTGTTATTTTTTTTAAAGAAGATAACAAAAGTGGTATAATAAAACAAAATGCTTAAAAATTAAACCAAACCCATCCTTTTTTTCTTCAGATGTACAGAATGGTAAAGAAAAAAATTATTTCAATCATTTCCTTGGTAATACAAGTAATGTTTAAATAGATTTAATAGTGCTGCTCCAAACCAATGAATTATGAGTTTAAAACCTATTAAAATGTAATGTTTTTTTCCTGAGCTGAGGAGAGAGAGATTTAAATTCACTGAATTTTAATATTTCAGCTTGAGCTGCAGGAGGTAGAGAAAGTCCAAATGAACTATTCCATCAGCACCATTCAAGCATGAACATTTTAATCAGTTTTACTTCCTTGGAGTTCTCCAACACAGTTTACGCTGTCATTCTGAAAGCACTTAACACAGAGGGTGTGAAAAACCACCAAGGCTTGTTATTGCCTTCACAATTGATGGCAAATAATTTTGCAGACTTCCTATCATTAAAATGTCACTGCTAAAAATTGAGGTTCAGCATTTCTTGTGCTAAACTGCATTTTCTTTCAACACCATCACATATCTGTTCTTCAGTTTTTGGTGTATTTATCTTTCTCCAAGTGATAAACAGGCATACAAGCAGTAGCCTTTATTTCTCCCTTACTCCCCAACTGCAGCTGAAAAATTACTACTTTAAACAGCAGGAACAAAAACAATACTCTGATAAAATTCTTAAAAAGTTACAAGTTAATTCCCTGGTTCCCTCATTAAAATGTAACCACACTCACACAGTGTGTTCCAATTGTATTGTATAATGGATTAAAAAAAACCAAACCCCAACATTTTAAGAAAGTTAGACGACTCAATTTATTAATTGAGGAAACGAAAACATCATTCCTAACTAGATTATATTGCTGACTTAAGGTTATGATTCATGTGTTGTTCCAACAGTGCGATCTTGCAGATTCTAATGTAAAAACACGGTAGCTTTGACACATGACAAGATCAACCGGATACATCACATGGCTCATCCTGGCACACCCAGCCTGGGAAGCAGCTCTGGATGTGCACTTCCAATGGCCCCAAGCAAGAACGCTACACCACACCATCCATGGCAAACACCAGATACAGAGACTGTATGCCCGCAGATTTACAGTCCTCCTGCAGCATGCTTATGATATACACAGTTTTGATTTAGTTTTTCTCACTGCATCTCTCCAGGAGATGATAGATGATATCTAACTTGTTTGAGCCCGTCAACAATTTTCAACTGAACATGACCTGTGAAAGAAGTCATTATAACTGTGTTTCATTCCATTAAACATAACTAGTTTATTGTCAGGAGAACAAGCAGCCTCTCCAGATTCTGGGTTCACTTCAGTATTTTGCATTTAAACTGCACGGATCAGTGATTTGGTTCATTTACCAATGAAGATAGAATAATATTGCAAAGTTAAAAGGTGCTTCATCAGATTCCATTAAATTAGAGCACATTCATACAAAAATATATGTGTGTGTGAAACATAAAGAGAGACGTGATCCGTGCACGTTTGATTCTCTTCTTGTGGCATATTCCATTCTGGTAGAATCCATTTTAAACTGACACCCAGGGTTGCTCTGTGCAAATTGAAGGGGTTTAGCACGAGTGAGGTGAACTGAACAGGACTCACTCAAAGCACAGAGAAACTTAAGCTACAGTTGTATTTCAAAAACTCAAATACTGCTTCCGTCTTTGTCTGATACACAGTTCAATGGGTTAAACATACTTTGGAATTTTTTTTTTAGTACCACAGTGTTAAAAGAACACAAACACTGCCAGAATTACCAAACAGCAAAATTATTTAAGACAATCTAATCAGATATATATAAAAGGTATAATTTCTAATTACATTCTTTGTTTTATTTTTATGGGTATTCACAAAGTATGACAAGCCTTTTTAGTCCCATGTTACATTTTCAGACTTTAAATCTCTCTAATCTCTCTTATTGTGGATATTCATCCAACACAAACTTGATAACTCTTTCCTATTTATTTCATTTTTAAAAATGAATATTTCAAAGATTGCATGAGATTACTTCTCCTTAAACGTGATGAACACAAAAATTGCAGTCCATATTGCTCCTGTTTCTGTAAAACTAAAGAGAGGGACACACAGCATTTGCTAAGTCAACATAAAACTTAGGAGTGAAAAAAGGCAGTAGAGTAAGGTAAAAATCAGTCCTGTGAGGACACGAGGGCTGTCTAATTTTAATGCACAAATCCAAAATTCTGATAGTTTAAAAAACTTTGAAGCAATAGAATTTTAGTTGACATGAAGAGATAAATTCAGACAGCAGGAAACAAAAGAAAATTTACTTCTGTCTGGTGAAGGGAAGACCAACAGAAGCTATTGCCAGGCTCCCAGACAAGTGTCTGGTCTGTTTATATTTATTCTGCGTGGTTTAGCGGTTCATGAAAGTAGGATAAACTTAAATAAGGAGTGCAATAGCCAGTATCTGTAACATCACACATTTTACATGGACGTATACACACATGCTACATATGCACATGCAGCACACACGTATAAAAGCTTCTTTAACTAAGAAGCCAACCTTCAGCTACTTACTTTATGCAAAGAATGTTAATAGAAGGCAATATTTCTGGATAGGTAATGAAAACTAATTGGGAAATTATTCACTTCCCACTCTTCCCACAGGAGTGTAAAAGACATACAACAAATGTTATTCATGATTCTACACGACACGCTCTGATTCACCCCCTTTTTTCTAACGGGCACTTCAGAGGAAATAAAGGTTACTTTTTTCCATTTATAATTTCTAATTGACTACCAATGTTTTCTTGTGGTCAGAGATACAAAACAGAGTTAGAAAGAGCTAGTAAAAACAAGCTACAGTCAGATCCTTGCTCTATACTACTGTCACCAATGATGAGAAAGGCCCAATTTCCTTGTTAAAAGATGGAGGTGTAATTGAAGCAATATCTTCAGATTGATTATTCTGCGACCCTTATGCACATCTTCACTCAGCAATTTGAATTTTAATGAAAGTAAATGGAATAATTAGAATTTCAAAGTGTGTTTGATACACTGAATTAAAAAAAAGGAAAATACTTCTCTGGATAATCTGTACACAAAAGAAAAAGCATTTGGGCGGGTGCAGAAGAAAGGAAGTACAGTTGTGTCTTCACTAGAATAACTTAAACAACTGCTTGCACCAGCTGTATAATTATACATGAGTATAATGTGCTATTAAGCTATGACTTCTCAACTTTATTTTATGTAGTGTGAACAGCCATGGCTTTTGTTGTTATGTCTGTCCTCTCTAGTTGTAAAATATAAACACTGTGGCTATCCACACACATAAAATCTCTGTACTGGGTTAATACCACTGGCAGTAAAGCTTTTACAAAAGGGGCTCCACACGCCCATACTTTTAGATGACTGTAGGGCACCTATAAGCACACTATTGATGAGTTGTTCTGCTATGGATTTTGGTTATTTCTTTGGGTGTTTTGGTTTTGGTGTTTTGGGGGGTTTTCCGCTTGGTTGATTGTTCTATTTGTTTTTTAAAGTAACAGCTAGTTTTTAATTTAAAAATGAAACGTGTGATGAATATTCAGAGTCTTGAGCCAACATCCAGAAAAGGATGTGGGCAGGAGGGATGGGAAAAACAGTACGTCATATGAAGTCCTTCTGTTACTGTGGCTGCAGAAGTAGACCGGCAGGTAGTATGCAAAGGAAGCAATGTTACTTAAAAAGGACAAAAACAAACAAAACCTCAAAAAAAATAGATACAATAATAGATACAATACAGACATTAATTATCCCATTAGTCCTTTTGGCACAGTGCAAGGTAAAGTTTTCAGATAGTAACCAGATTTTACGAAGATTAAGCTACCGAACTTCACCACTGCCCACACTTTTTGCCCATCTGATGGAAATGAGTTCATGAAAGGGAGAGAAAAAAATAAAAGCTATTTACAAATACTATCAGAGCTAAAATGAAAAGACCACGTACCCCAATGATTGCGTTCAGTTCTGCCATGGTCACTTGTTTGGCACGCTCCACAGCCTGCACCACTTGTTGCTGGTGCTATAAATGAAGATCAGAAACAGAATAAAATTATTTGTTTTCTAAATTACTAAGCACAAATTCTTCCTTTTATTGTTTTTATTTGCTTTTCCAACACATGCAGGTCTGACATAACTGTTCTCTAACAGACAGTCAAATTGTGTGTTGATCTGCAAAAATGTACAGGTAAGGCAAGAATGTTTATTTTTATGCCATTACATGCTAAGAATTACAGCTTTGCTTCCCAAAAAGCTATTTTACAACCTAGCTAATGGAAAACTGTCTTCTTTTTTGCTCTTCAGCACAATGTGCTCTTGCATTTATATGCCAACTTCAAATGCAAGCCAGTTTCCTTACAGTTACAGAAACTTTCTGAATTTTTTAAAAAAGTATTCTGAAAAAGAAAGGTATATATTTTCAACAAGCATATGGCACTCACACTACTGAAAAATGTGCAGATTCTCCTCCTAGGTACATTTCAAACCATTTCAACCATAGGAAAGAGATTTAAAATGCCATTCACAAATCTGTCAAACATGTGAAAGAGAACTAATTATTTCAATCTCCGACATACAAACTTTAGTAGCTTTAGAAAAGTCCATCAAAAACACATGGTCTAATTAACAACACAGTTTACAAGCTTCAGTGGTTACATTATCTCAGTTTGAGCGATACTGTGTCACTCAGTATGCTGTATGCTGATATTTACTTGAAGACAACTACTACAAATAAAATAAGGTCCTCATTTTTGAAGCAGATCCATGCCTGTTCAGATCTCCACCAGCGGTAAATTAACCTTCACAGGTAGCCTCATGGAATCAGGATGATGCAGAACAAATAGGTGCAAGGACAGGTCAGGGAGAACAGCAAGTAGACTGTGTGATCTGCACTGGGAGTGAGACGTCTTTGATTTATAGCTATAGGTTGAACCAAAAAGGAGGGAGATCCTGTCTATCTGGAGAGGTGCTAAAACCATAACAATGAATCCTCAGCTTTGTATCAAAATCAACATCCAGGTGTTTTTTATCACAAAGTTGAAGGAAAAGGTCTCTTTAAAGGCTCAAGTCTGCCACCTCATGGTTGTGTATATGGGCAGAACGGAGCCAAGGTAGAGACCATCCAACAACTCCTCTCCTGTGCATCC
The DNA here is from genome assembly GCF_003945725.1 of Corapipo altera. Lineage (NCBI taxonomy): Eukaryota > Metazoa > Chordata > Aves > Passeriformes > Pipridae > Corapipo > Corapipo altera. The sequence goes on along the minus strand of NW_020884875.1, from coordinate 25,646,147 downwards.
TTATCAGGAGTAAAAAGCTACACAAAATAAGGCGGGGACCCAAATCCCCAAGACCACCTCCAAAACAAGAGTTAGGTGAAGAGCATCAGAAGCACTCCCCAAGGAGCACCCTAAGCCCCACTGGGAGAGGGTGCCATAAAGAAGGGCACTGCTACATCAGGGGCTTGGAGGACTCAGATTTCACAATTCTCAGTGCAACACATAAACGAAAATGGCATTTTCACTTATAAACTGTCTCCTATAAACGCCCTCAGGACAAGGAAAACCAAACATATAAATCCACCCACCCATAACTGCCTTGGTTTGGGCCAAGACAGAGTTAATTTTTCACAGTAGCCATGAGGGATGGAGCCTGGACCCATGTAGGCAGATCTCAGCTGTTATTCTGTACCATCTCATGTCCTCACTGGGGGTGGAAGTTTCTGGGAGAAAAAGTAGGAGTGGCTTGTGGTCAGGAAAAAGTGTGGTGGTCAGATGGTCTGTCCACTATTGTTTTCATTGTCCTGGGCTACATGAGCATTTTTACTTGTATATTACCGTCTCTTTGTACATTTTTGTTATTAGTATTGTTGCCACTACTGATAGTTTTCTTATCTCCTTGCTGTTTCCAGTAATTGTTCTTATTTCAACCAATAATCTCTGTCTTCTGTCTCCCACAGTGGGGCAGGGAGGGACAGGAGAGGGAAGAAGAGGGGAGCAGCTTATAGTTTTCTTTTTACTGGGAGTACTAAATTAGGGAGTAGCATTCCTAAGCCATGACACTGTAAGAAATGCTGACCTCAAGTATGAAAAATGGAAAAATGCAAATAATGAAGGAGGCAATTTAGAAACACTCCTAGAAAGACTAAAATGGATTTAAGGTTTGTTCGTTTTTAAGCAAGGAAGAATTAAATGAAGGACAAACAAACAAATAAGCAAAGGAAACAGAATCACAGCGGTTTCCTTTAGAGTTTTGTAAAACTACAGTGCCAATGTAAACCAAATTCACCACTTATAAGAAGACAACATAAAGACTAAAAAGCAGGTTGAAAGTGAGCAAACATGCTCTTGGCATT
>NW_020884875.1:25555293-25644692 GCF_003945725.1 Corapipo altera | reverse complement strand
ATGTGGTTTCATCTCCAGATCATCACTTGTTAAGGACAGGTACAGCTTTCACTGATCATATAGCAGAAAGCCTGGTGACACATGTCTATACATGTCAATAGGGTAATCATAAAAATTATACCATCATTTTCTGGTGGAGATCATTCATGCCCAAAATGGGTCATGGAATTTTTCATCAAGTAATCAAAAAATGCAAAACAAAAAAGATTTTTAAAAATATTTAGGGGTTTTTTTTAATGAAATCATTAACTGGGATGTTTACAGTCATCTTGTCTTTCCTACCATTTCCTAGGCAATGATTTTTGCACTGAGGTACAGAAAGCTCTAGTACATGAGTGTTCTCTTCCAACACCCATTTACTTAAATCCTGTTCCCAGGGCAACAGGCAGGGGAAAAAAAACTTCCAAGGGACCTACAAAAAGCTGGCCTAAAATCACAAAAATTATTGCAGAAATTACTCCAATTTTCATCCAGGATTTGGAAAATAAGTCAACTCCACAAGAGACGGAATGTTTTCTGTTCCCTTATAGCAAACACAGAAAGAATGGCTCTCAGAAGAATTTGGAAAAAATATTATTTCATTCTTAGGTGAGAGGAAGAGAAGGTGAAGGGTTATACTACCATAATATCACTTTCAGATTTCTGCTGGAGCAGCCACAGAAGGCATCTTTCGTTGATTCTAATAGTTTGGGATCAAGCCTTCACAGACAGGAGAAAACCCAAGGGCCTAGTAACACTGAACCTAAATTAGGTAGAGACAATTAAAACTCTCCTATTGCTACCTGCTTTAACATTGATTTAATCTTCAGTGGTGTTGTATGCAAGAGACTGGAAATAGATGGCCTGTAATTAGCCCCTCCATCACTTCCACCTCATTGCAGCAACAAAGCAGACTCCTGATTAGCTCCCTAAAACCCCATGGGGGGCCTGCCCCAAGTGACCCTGGGGCTATTCTGAGTTACAAGCCCAAACCACGCATTCCAGTGGATAAAGGCACAGGAAAGTCCATGGAAGGTTGGAAGAGCTGCATCGTCTGCTCACAGCCTTTCTGAAACTGGGGCGGGCTAGTGGCTCTGTGTTACCAGCCATGGCTCCAGTAATGGGTGGGGACCTCTCCATGCAGAGGAGCCCAACAGGGCTCCAGGGACCCAGTGCAACCCAAAACCAAGGTGAAGGGCAGGGAGCCCAGGGGCCAACTGAGCAATTGAGCCAATTGAACGCCTTCCCCGGTCAGCAAGCAGCATTATGTTGAAACCAAGCATATATATTAGCCTGCCCATTAAGCGATCACGTAGCTATTTACAGCCAAGTAAAAACAGCAACAACAAAAAAGGGTTACTTTTTTTCCCAATCAAGTATAGACACAGGGTTGCAACTTTCACACACATCTAATGCTAGCCTTCCTCTGTGCACACAAGAAAATGACAGACCTGGCTTTTTTCAGTTATGAGAAAACAGTATTTTGCACTGCATTTAACAGGTCAGAGTGATGAGCTCAATACCCTGCCTCACGTGTCACCCAGACTAGTACTGTTTCTCCTTTCTAACTTCTCTTTTCTCTTCTCCCCTCTTTGCTTTCTGTAACGACTGATGTGTCTGCACTTGCCTTGTGCTGGAAAACCACCTCCTTTCAGTCTCACAGTGGGTAGCAACAGCTACAGAGACCACAAGAAGCATGTAGGCTTTTTCACCATCACACTGTCTCACCACAGTCATCACCTAGCCCTGGCTCATGCACAGGCACTGCAGCATGGGGGAAAATATCCAAGCTTCTTATGCCATGTCAGAGCTTCCCCAACTCCCAGTGATAGGTGAGCTGTGCTGGCAGCAACTGAGCACCAAAATCCCCCAAGTATGCATATACCAACACTGGTGTTAAGAACACCTAATTACAGCCTGTCCTCGGCACTGCTATCAACATCCAAAGCAAAACTTACTGAACAATACACTTTGAAGAATCAAACAGGCTTTGCTATGCTTTATTCAGATTATTTTGCTGTTCTGTTATCTCTTTAGAGGAAGTTCAGGTCTTGCTTAAGAACTGCAGCACTACCCTTCTGAAAAGCCTGATCTAGAGACAGCATAATGGAACAAGGTCGTGCCAAAAATGCTAGTAAGAACTGAGGAGCAAATACACATTTTCCGTGGAGTACAGCACACACTTTGAATTCTAAAAGGGACAAGTTGGGTCACTGCATCCAGGCACCATAACTCAGACAAGATGTAATAACCACTTTACAAAAATGTAAGAACATTATTAGCAATATATGCCTAAATTGCTAATGAGATGCCTTCCATGGCAGGAGGATTACAAATCTCTGACAATTTCCTTGTACTTACTATCTAAACTCTAGTCTGTGGCAAGTTTAAGATTGAGGCAAATAATTTTGTCTTCTCAGTACCTTACATCTCAAAACAAAACCTACTTCTTTTTGAACAGCACATAAGAACTCCTGCTCTGCTTCTGTATAATGGATCTCACACTCCTCACCCAAATTTACTGAACTTTAGAAGCACCTCTAGGGAAAGTATGTACAAAGAACAGTAAGCACATTATGAACCACATCAATCTCATAAAGGGAAAATAATCAACTAATATTATGTTTGAAAGAAGACAACTGCATGCAGCATTTCCTTTTGATGTTTGTTTGCATGTATGCATGCCAGCGCCTGGCACACTGTGTTGCACTGTTAAGCATATTTGACCACCTTAATGTGCACAGGAAACTGAAGATCCCTGTTAAAAAATAACCCATCTAGCTTATTATTAGCTACTTCACTGGCAGCTGAAAGGGAAAGTGCACCTTCCAAGAGTAGTTTATTAGAGCCTTCTCCAGTGTACGTAAGTCTTACATTGTGGCAAGGAAGTTGACAGGGATCAATATTATGAACATTTATCTGGCTTCTTAAACAGCTTTTGCAGGTTGTGCTGAGCTCCAAGTTGCCACAACTACAGTGCTAGCTGTACATCAGCCAGCTTGTGTGTGTCTCATGAATATAAACACAGGCAATACTTACTGAAAAGAAGATAACTGTGATATATGAGTATCTCCAGACACACTGAACAAATACCACTATCCAGCACACGAGGTCGTTCAGCACTTGACAGCTCACAATAATTGCCACAGGTTGCAAGTAGCCACACACAGCACCTTGAGCAGACAGGAACCAGCCCCACCTTGAAAGTCACAGGGTGAAGTGCCTCACTCTGTTGCAGCTGGTAAATTCAGTTGAGAAACGTAAATTAGCAGAGGCACTGTCTATGGCTTCAGACACAAAATTAATTGCATCGTACTGGCTAGATCGTTCAATAATGTGAGCCATTTATATCAGCTGCAGCAGATCATAACTAAGTTAACTGAGTGACAACCTCCAAGTACTTACCTATATCCTTAAAGGCATCCTTTTCACCTTATGCAATAGGAACTACTTTGAGTACTCTGGTACCTCATAATGTCACTACAGATGGAAAATTACTGTTGCAACACAGGAAGCCCAAAACCACAGCCGAAATCAAACACACATCGCCCCTGAGGTCCATCTCATCTCTCGACCACAAAGTCACTCTTTCCTATCAAAATGAGAAGCCTGTATTTCTTGGTGCTGTTTTTTACAGTCTGTCTAAGGTGGGGTCAATATAAAAACAAGGTACCACTTGACTGCATATTTAGGCAGGTTAGGAACTTTGTTTTCAATATATGCTTAGACGATTTACAGCACAGTAAAAATGACTGAAGCCTGAAGATTTTACTGTATACTTTACTGGATATATCCCTGAAACAAAGCAGACAATAGTACACAGTAGGGTGATGTATTATAATTGCATCCTATTCTCAAGATCTCTAGTGATTTTGCCCACAATTTCTTACTTTTAAGTGAGTTATCACAAGCCATTGATTCCTTAGAAAGTTAACAAGCAATAAGACAAGTTAACCTGGTGCTATTATGAGGCAAAAATGTTGCCATCAGTGCATGCAACCACTGTATTTTGTTCATTTTTCCCTCAGGCACAATACAAAGGAGCCTGATCACATTTTTCAGCCACTATTCCACAATTAGACTGTATGCAAAATGTATGAACAGCAAAAGCATGCTGCATTCAATCCTCAATTAATCTAGATGATGAAATAAAGAGAATTCCATTAAGACATTCACTTTCTAAAAACACAAATTAGTCAGAAACCAAGACTAACAGAATACTCAAATCTGAAGACTGGTTCTTTTTTGACACTCAGCATATGCCAATATAGACTGATTTAAATATGACCTACTAACATAGGTCAAACAACTACCAAGATTTTCCCAAGCCAACATGAAAACTGTCACTATCAACTGCACTGACAAGACACATGAAAAGTTTCTTTATGCTTCCCCTTTCAATCCCTCCCTACTATCTATATATGATGCACTACCTTTGCATAGCAGATAAAACTGTGTAACTATATGAATAGAGATTTTGAAGCAGCCAAAGAGCAAAACAGATACTTGTTTCAGATCCATGCAGAACCTGAATTCTGGTCCCCCAGCAATATAGCCGGAACATTACATATCATTTAATTTCCACAAATCCATCTTAATAAGCAGAGAGTACAGTGGCAGTCCTGAACACTGTCAGGTTCTACTTTTGATAGCATTATTCTCATTTGAAATACACACATATACACACACATGTGCACACATGCAGCGCATTAACTGCACACAGCTTCATTTGCAGCAGGTTGAGTAGCTCTCTTGAAAAGCAATGGTATTTTATGGAACAGTTGAAAAGGTAGCAGAAATAGTTGCATCATATTCTCAGACATGATGTTTTACAGATGTAATGCACAAAAATACGCCTTCCAGCTTTGTCTTCCCAGCTACAGATCGTACAATTGAAATGAAACCACGTGCTAAACAGATGCATGCCAACTTGCACCAGCAGATCCCAGTTTCCAGTTCCTTTCCTCCAGCAGGATGGACAGGGGAAGCCATTATCCAACCAAAGTCTCCTTTAATGAGCTGTACCTTCCTTTTACTTCACACGTGCCAGTTGCTCTAAAGCTCTCTCGCTAGCTCCCACCAACTCCCCCAAAGCCCAGTGCCCCTCAATATCTACAATGTACTCACAATAATACCAGTCAAATACCAATCCTACTTTGGGAAAAATTAGTGCTTAGAGAAATTAGCTCACAGCGAGTTTCAATCTTCTGTTTATATTCCCCAAATACACAAAAAAACATAAAAGTATTTAAGCTAGTAAGTAATCTGGGGGATACAGAGAGAAAAAAGGCAGAAAAAAAGCTGCATTTCTATGCCTACTGTGTTGAACATCACTACTTGTACCAAAATAGAAGTTTCTGCCAAACTTTAATGCTCATTGCCAAGGATATAGCACAAGTTATGTCTTTCTACCATTTTTGCAAGCTGTCCTCTGATTTCAGACCCATAAAATCATAATTGCAAGAAATACTGTACTATATATTAAAGAAAAATATTTAAACAACTAAAATTTTGCTTATCACACTACAACACATTCAATTTCATAAATATATTTAAACAACATTATAATAGGTTTGGAGAAGATAATGAAGTTACAGTGATAACAACACAGTGGAAAGTCATCTCCAAGTGCCAAGAGATTCATAAGGAAACCATGTCAATGCAAAGTTCCACTTTCGTAACAGATACGATGAGGAAATCGTTTACATCAGAAGTGGCACAAATGACTACCTACCTCTTGGGACAGGAAGGGAATGACTTGTGCACATATAGCATTCAGCCTCTTGACAATTTCTGCCTGCAAGTGACAAGAAAAAAGAGGTTCAATTATGTAAATTCTAAAATGCAATTGTCACCCATGAACACTAAAGAGACATTTTTTTTCATCTCTGGCAATCCTCTGGCCAGGATATGTTATCAAAATAATAAAAGTATTTGGACATCAATTAAGAAATATTTAGGAAGCTAGTAATTTCTGGTTTAAAAGGTCCCCTTAAAAAACACTGTTTAGAACAAAGACTAATTAATTTCGATTACACAGTCACAGGCATTTAAAGAACAAAACCCTTAGGAGATGTAACAAAAAAGATAAACAAAATTCTGTGTATCAAACTGAACTCTCTCCTACAATGCAAAAGCAGGGATCGTTTGCAATCACAGCAACGCTGTTGTAAGCAAAGGGAACAAATAAACCATTTACTGCTAACAGTGCATATCATGAGAACACTAGCACTGTAATATACAACTTCATTAATAATCATTCTACCACATACTTCAGAAAGAGAAACTGCAGTCTTGTATCACACTTATGCTTTTATCAAACTCAAGGTTAATAGCAGACACTTTAATGTTGCAATTGTGACCAGAAATTAATAATATACAATTCCGTATTTTCATGCTGGAGATTAATTCTTATTCTGTGTATTTAATCTGCAAATCTCAATAGACACAGGGAAGATTTGGTGAGATAACACAAGAATTACAGCTCCAAAACCAGAATATTTTAAGCAACACAGACTTCCCTACAATATATCATAAGTTTCTTATAATAAATTCTAACCAGGATCAATTCCTCATTATATAGTAGGACAGAACGCTCTTCCTCTTGCAAAGTCACTAACCGTATGATGAAGAGATACAAACTTGTGCAATTTAGCCTTCCTTCTTTTAACAGCAAACTTTCCAGCCTTTTTGCTATGCTGTCTTTTAAATAGCAAACACTTAGGAAAGAATCTATAGAAAAGAAAGGCTCAGAAGTAGCAGTAAAAAAAGCCAGAAGGTCCCATAAAATAAATCTGGGTTCAAGGAATATTATAGTTACACAGCTACTTAACCTTAACAGACATGGTTTGCAAGAGGTAAGAGTACTTATGAAACTAACTCTGCCCCCTTGTGCATACTGTGTGATACATACAAATTACTAAAGCTATTTTGCAAATAAAATAACTTAATTTCTCTGAAATCCCTCTAGACTCCCACAGATTATTTATACAGCAATTTCTATGCTACACTATCCTTGTATCTTCTCACTGGCCTCCGCTGTTTATGCAAGTCCTCATCTTGTTAAAACATTTATGCATTTTAATATATGTTTTAGATTCGTCTACTACCCCTTTTCTATTTATTCACCAACATAGGTACCTTATAGGACACTTCAGAATACGTTCTTTTCACCACAAAGCTAAATTATCTGCAAATTTTAAAGTTCTCTACATACCTAAAATATCGGATATCCCACAATGTAAAACTTAAATATTCCTTTAAACAGATAGTGTTCACTATACTAGTTGACATGGAAATTTATGAACTGCTAGTTACACAAAGCAGTACTGGAAGCGACAAGTTGCGTGCATCTAAGCCTCAGCCAGAGAGGTTGCACAATCCAATAAAGCATTACTTGAGAAAAAAACATTTTATTACAGAATTTAGACTGTAATACCAGGCACAGCTGTCGAGTACCGGAGCTGTGGTGGTTCAAGCATCATTAATCTAGTAATTTCCAAATTTTGGGTTCCAGGCACAGTGCTGTTTTTTAAAGGAATCTCCCAAGTGCTTTAAAGTCAAACAGAAAACTACACATTCTGTTCTTCAAGGCTCTTCCATATGAGCAGAAAATTCCAAAGTGCCCCTTGCCTTGGCATAAGCTGAAGCCCCTCTGACCTGCCATTTAACTCACATATATGCCATAGTAAAAAAAGGCACATCATGCTTTTTTTCTGCTGCAAAACAACTCCTCCTACCTACCTTTAAAATGCCCGTCACAACCTTAACCACCTTCTGCACAGCTCCTGCGGGGAGCCTCTGGAAAACCAGTCTTCCACCTCAGCCACATTAGCTGGATACCTTACTGCACTGCTAAGAAAATGAGAACAAAACCGGCTCGAAGTGCCATGCAGGAGCTCAGCATCTAATTTTAAAAGGCTTGAAGATTCATAGATTTTAAGGCCAGAAGGGACTGTTACAATTGTCTTATCTGACCTCCTGGGTAACACAGGCTGTAAAACTTCACTGGCTTCTCCATCAAACCCATAAATTACAGTTCAGCTAGAATATCGCTTAGTCAACAAAAATAATTTTATTCAATTCACTCTAAGGCATTTCTTCTCAGTTAAGGTACTCGACCATAGCTATTTCAAGTTATTTCAGCTATGATCTTTTCCTTTTGATCATTTCTCTCCCCCTTCCCTAACAGAAATATGTCTCTCTTCTACTGCTCTTCTGGTCAAAAAGTGGATGAAACATATTTGCTCAATATTTATACAAAAATACACCTCTGGCAGATTCTGAATCTGGGAAACGTTAAGTGAAAAAGAGTTTTCCAAAAAGCTGTAAGTAACTGAAAACAGGTGACTGAATATGAACAGTTACACAACTGCAATAAATCTCTTGATATCAATCCCACTGGAGTGCAGAAAAGTGAGTCCTTTCATGCTGTATGCAGGGAAGTGAGCTGATGGAGATAGCACCCAGCTCAGCCTATGGAGAAGAAAAAGAACTTGCTAAAGCTTCAAGTGATGTGGAAACATTCTCCAGCAACATTTCTGAGCTAGACAAGGGGCCCACTAGGCCAGTCACAACAAATCCAAGAAGCCCTTGCTGTATCAAAGTGCTTACAATTTTTCCTTATTAAAACAGTCTTCGTTTCCCCTAATAGTGAGTGTCCCCAGTTGCATGGTTGTGCGTACATTTTATCACCCTCAACACTCAGGCAGCGAGGAAACAGCCCAACTGAGCAGCAGACTGCAGAGGCACAGTATGACCAAGACAGAGATTGCCTGTCTTTGGAGACCACAGGCAGGCCAAAGGCATGAAGCAAAACACTGTGTACATGCACAAATGATAGGAAGGGTATTACACATTCTGTACCAAGGAAAGTCTTACACCAGACATTTTCACATAGTAAATACGAAGTACAGTCTGTTTCGACACTGCAACTGTTTCTGCAATTAACTGTGGGAGATAATGCCACAGCAATAGGCTTGATTGTCTTCTGCAAAATGTACAAGAGAAAGTAGTTAGCCTCCAGAAGCTAGCTGAGTGGGTTTCTTGCGATGCTGCCGTAAAACCTGAAGGCTTATACTGCTCACACAGGTTAGCATTTCAGTAGACCTACTCCTACTGCCCCTGGTGGGGGCCTGGAAACTCGCTCTTCTTTGCAGAAGGTACGAACTCCGACACAAAGTAAAGAACAACTCCACATTTCTACACTCATAAAGGTATTTAAAACCTTACATTTCATAACCAATTTAGGGGCTCTTTTTTCTCTTAGACATCAGGTCAATGGGCTTTTCATGATCAGTTTAACTGGCAGGAGAAGGAAAAAGCATGATTTCATAAAATCAGTCATTCGGTTCCTCACATGAAAAGCCAAAGTTGCCTCAGAAACACGGCTGCTTCCACAATCATCTAATTTTACCTCTTTTTTCCCATGGGACTAGGCTTTAGAGAGGCTTCATTTATTTACAGGCCCTTCCACCGGGCTTCAGTTATCAGCCAATAATACTGTGGACACACACACTTCTAATGGCCTATGTTTTGAAACCAAGTCTAATCTGATGGCGCAGCGCCCAAACTCCTTTTCCAGCATAGCCATTAAAGGATGTAGGTTATTGCTGTTGTCACCATTGATATTTGTCATTGTAATGTAATTAGGGCCCTAAAATGATGCATTACAGCCCTTGGCAGAGCTTCTATTAAAATCTTTTCTTCTGCTCACTGAACTGCGACCTGCTTTCTGATGAAGAACAGACAGACAGCTTTAGGGTGAGGAACAGATTCATCAAAGTAGTATTTTCCAGCTCTGGAAATAAAATAAATAAGTAAATAAATAAATAAATAAGAGGGCTACCTAAGAAGAAACACAAGGGGAGAGGGGATGGAGGAAAGCAAACAGCACATTTTAATTTCATCTGACCGCTTGAAACTCTGATTGCATCTAACGAATGTTTCTTAGGACAATATATTCCCAGCCTGTGAATTACATGGTTAATCAGGGTTTTGTTCTGCTATCCATTAGCCTACGCCAGCAGTGTAACTTCCAATCACATTTATAGGTTATGTGGGTCATGCATCCTTGAACAACTACATTCACGGATATCCCATGTAAACTGGCACAGATTCTGAAATGCTGTTGCTAGTGTTACTGAATGTTATAATACTATTCAAAGCTTCATGAAAGCTCCTGATAAACAACTGCTAAATTATTGCCTGTGGATACAGCACGATGCTCTGAAATAGCAATAATGGCACAATAAAAGGGAGACTCTTCATGCCAAAATATAAAAAAGATAGCTTTTGCTGCCACAGTTTGTCAAATCTGCTAACACACTAAGACACTTCTATTACTACTTTCCCTAAACCAAAAGATGTTTGGTTTTGCATAAAAGCACACAAGCGCGGAACCAGAAAAGATGAAGCAGACTCAGAAACAGTAGACTTGGGCTGGAATTGTCTTTTTACTGATGCAATACAAGGTTGTACTATGTCCATCCTTTGGGAGAGACCTACAACACAGTATTTTAAAAGTTCTGATCTCTTTTCATAGTTACTTACGTGGCATCATTTTTAAAAAGAGACGATACTTAAATCATTGCGCCAGAATCTGATCCTAGTAAAGGAATGAGAACTTGCATCAGTAAACAGCGCCTCAGCATTATCTCAGGGATACAACACAAGAGTAACAGCTAAGGTCCCCAGTTCAGACAACAAAATCTTTTTGATCAAAGCTGGTAAGTTAAATGGTACTTTATTTCCTAAATACGCCTAAAAATCTGACCCCTTAAGTTCATAAGTGCCTATAAAGGATTCTGAAAAATGTTCAAAGATAAGTCTATGGACAAGACAATACCTCTGGTTCCACAAGATAAGATAACCCAGTCCATTAAGAGGGCTCAGCTAAACTGGACTTTGGGGTACAACCACAGCTCTACAGCTATCGGAGGTGAAGGGGAGCATGTGATGGACCATTTGACTCCTAAATCCCTTTCAGAATTACAACATGGTGGTTTAATTCCATTTACCCTTGCCACAAACAGCTAAAACAGGACATAAGCACATGGTAAAATATGGAAATGTGTTTAAGTGCCTTAATTAGCATTTTAGCATATGTCCAAATACTTAGCACTGATGGAGATGAAAAGAGAAGCAAGAGTCATATAAACTCCAGATACTGAAGTACTCAGAAACATCCTCATAGATAGGGAGTTCAGAATAAATCTGTTGCTTAAAAAATATCTAATTGTATTCCCCTTTTTCTGTAAAAAAAAAAAAAGAGAATTGGGATTTTATTTATAGTATATAAGCTTCAGGAAAATATTTCCACTATATTTCACAAAGTTCCATGGTTATTACAATTATAAAAAAATTGCTGGTAAAGAATTACCACTGGAGGCTCTAGTTTTGTCAGTGGAATGGAAAAAAAACTACTATATATGTATTGTTGAAATAAAACAGAATAATAAAACATTATTGGGAAACCCATTTCAGCAGCCACTAGGAAGAAGAATATATGCAATTACGCTTTCAGAAAAATAATCTGAAACAACTGTTATTTCAGGTTTAATTTGTTCTACACAATGCAGCCTTTGCCAAAAAGATCAATCTAGTTTATTAAGTGCTTACCAAGAACACATGCACACACCCTAAACAAGCATTTCACAAATTAGTGAGAACAAAAAACATTATTACACTGTATGAAACATATCGTGATTCTGAATAAAGCAAGAAAAAAGCTAATCTTAGTATTTCACAGAAAATTAACTCTTCATTCATAAAGAAGAATGTGTTTTGTTTTAATCACAGACTGTTGTCTGGAAGTGCTTACTCCAGTTCTACGGAACTAGAGGAAATACTGTAAGCCCTGAATATCAAATTTCTCCTCAGCCCTAAAGAAATGGTGTTTGGAAACCAAGACGCAAAGAGCCTAGTTTTGTAGTCAAAGGAAGTGGAGGGAAAAGTTCTATGATACAAAGGAGACTGAACAAAAAAATTATTCTTTGCTAAGCCAATTGCTGATGTTTATGTATGAGTTGGATGTAAGCAGGGTCATCGGAGTGCCAAATAATCACGGGTACATTGTCTACCTCACTTCCTTACCAAATTTCTTTTCAAATAACCCAGCTAAGCTCTTAAAGTATTGAAAACATGATACTCAGCCTCTGTAAGTTAATTTACATGCCTATTTTGCACAAAATGCTGCAAACAGCAACACAAGCAATAAACTGGAGTGGCAGGCTTTTCAAAATCAATTTTCTAATGTACGTACCACTCAGTGGGCTGCTGAAGTGAACTGATAAGACACAGCTCTTATTTAATGTCTGAAGAATCACGTGCAGCTCAATTCAAAAAGAAAGGATACATATTGAATCATTCATGTTTAAGACAATAAAAATCAAGTCAAGTAAGGTGACATACAAACATGCATCGAGCCTGCCACCTGATGAAGTCAATGTTTTTTGTAAATATCAACTTTTATCAGCAAGTAGGCAAACAAATGAACAGCCTGGAGATTACCATAGTTCTTCAGTTTCTCAAGTTGCCACCAAGCTGCATCCTGCCCCACCCTGATACCAGAAACTGCAGAGCATCCAGAAAAAAGGCTGCAAGTGGAACTTGAAATGGCAAAGACTGGCTTCAATTTCCCTTCCTCAAAGGCAGCAGGAAACATTTGCTGAAAAATCAGACAGAAACAAGTCTGCCACAGGAAATGCTGTTTCCATCACTAGAGCTTTGAAGTCCTCTATAAGGTACTATGCCTTCACCCATAAGCAATCCTCAGCATTTCACTGCAACACTTTTTTTGTGAAATACGTCCTCATTACATAGGGTTGAGATATTTTCATCACTCTCCACCAGCTGAAGAATCTGACTTTATAATCAGAAACACAGGAAAAAAAATGTTTTAAGCTTATAAACCTGTGGCATCACCCTATGGCTCAGAGTTTAGTATTTTGCACCTATCTCCTACCTGCAATTAGGTCAGAATTTCCAATTTTAATCTTTCCCATCACTGCCGAAACATAACAGCACATGCACAATCACCAGTCTCTAACTACTCAATTCCTACCCTCCATACACCCTATCAAAGAGTCTGACCACAGTTCTGCATCTGCTGAAAATGGCAGAATCCTGTCTGAGCCTGCCCTTGTAACTATATGCATACAGTGGTGCTAGTGTGCAGTTTTAATTTAACTGGATGAAGAAAATTCTCTATTTATTTACATCACAAGTTCATTTATACTCTGTTTCTCAGGGGTGGGAGGAGAACCAGTCAGCAAGAAATACCACAGATCAGTAGTTTCAATGTGTACATCACAAACAATTAATCAAAGGAAAAACAGTTGAGAGTAAAAACTTGTTCTCAGTATGCTTATGTTTCACTTGAGGTGGCCTTAACTGCCCTGAAAAAATATTAAGGAGGTAACATTTCATGGACAAGCTGAAAATATCTAGCAGTTGAATCTAAAAGAAACTATGCTTTTAAAATTTACATATATAGGGTTTTCAAAAGGGGGTCCTGATGCTCTTTTTAGAAACATTACCACAAAATAAACACTAAAATCATTTTCCCATTACAAAATAGAATGCCAGTGTCCATTTCTGACCCCTCCCTGCACTTCACTTTCATCTGCAAATACACACACAGGAAGACTCAGAAAGAGCTATAGGCATCTAGTAGTCCACATACCCTATCCTATCCACTCCCTGTATTATGGCTAAAGTGCTTACTCTGGAGCAGTATGCTTCAAATGTTAATCACCAAGAAACTGGTATGCTATCAGAGTTGATAGATACTGTGAAGATTGCGACAGACTTTCAGTTACACCTAAAAGTTGTACTCTTCAGTCTTGAAGCTTGCAGAAAACAGGACAATCAGTGGCAATACACAACGTTCTGACAAGAAAACTATATTTCTCAGCAAGTGTTGTGTTGTTGCAGGTTTTAATGAACTACATAAAGCTGATCAATAAACTTATAAAAGCAGCAATCAGAAATCACCCATAAAAACAAGAGATACAATGTGACTGCTGAACTCAAGTTTATTTTCTTCCAAATTCGTCTGGAACTCGCGAATCAGTCTTTCTCCATCAGGAACAAGGCTACCATTTCTTTTCGCCTCTGGTTTCCTTTGCTTAACCTGACTCAGCCCTGCAGGTTATGAAAGGTGGAGCCCATTGCCTGTCTGATTCATTGATAATCACACTTGATCGTGTTTGCTTCCAGAAAGATAATACGAGGAATAAGCACACTGATCTATTTGATGGATTTGTTAGGTCTGATTACAAGAATTCTTAGACTGTTTGAAAACTTTGTCATGTTTCGCCTTCAATCCTTCATCTCTTCTTCCTACCCAGCAATTTCACAATACATCGTGAACAGCAGTCAAGGTATTTATTTAAAGAAAACAACATTTTAACTCATCTTCTGCTGCAAATATGCTGTTGTACCATGAACAGGAGCAATACTCAGATGCAATTTCCGTAGATTAACGTAACAGATTTTAGTATTTGAAACAATAGACAAAAATACTACCCCTTTTAAGCCAATACAGAAGCATAATTTTAACATCCCTGAAAGAGATGAAAGAACAGTACAGTGAATTTTGTGGCAATGATATAATCAAGCTTCAATTTTGAATCCTTGTAAAGACAGAAATTCAAATAAGGCATATTACTATGCTCACATTTAAACCAAGGGAAGTATGATACCTGTTAATTCATTTAAACCAAGGGAAGTATGATACCTGTTAATTCTTTCTGAGGATAAGTAAATGTTTCATGTTCCTTGGTGGTCTTTATCAAGTTCCAGTTTCTGGAATAAAGTGATCATCACAGAAGCAGAGTACATTTAAAACACCCTTCTCCCTTTCTTATCTAGAGAGTATTTTTGTTTGTTAAATCAACACTCTACAAGTGAAAGTTTACTAAAACACTAAGGGTGTATAAATAGGACACATTTTCTTTTACTCTGAATTTAACTGCAAGTTTCAAACTCATAATTTCCTCATGCTTGAGAAGGCAATGCCACAGTCCTACTGAAGCACCAACTGAAAACTTCCATATTGCAGTACCCTATATGGAAGGGCAAGGTAGGATGAACGAACTATCTACCCACCTTGTTACTAGGGGTTTACACCACACTGCATATGATGACACAGCCAGTGAGGATCTCAATTCCCTTTCACTGGAGCAGGTTGCCCTGAGAGTAAGGGGGACAGTACCAAGGAGCTAGTGAACCAAGTGCATTCATCCAACAAGCAAAGACTGGAAGTTCCAGCATTCCACACATCTCTGCCACCACTCAGCTGATACTGATTCACATTCACATTTTCGAAGTAGAAGACTTGTTCCAACAACTAGCTCAGCAGGAAGGGATTCCTGATGAAGCAGAATGCTATTTTCCAAAGAGGAACAACAAAAAAAGACTGTAATTCCAACTCCTATTGAGGAGAAAATATTGATACGAATTGTCATTGCTCATAATTTAAATCAGTGGAGATCATAACTATCTCTGCTGAAAATAACTCATTCATATTCCAGCATTTCTGCAACTAGGGTTTCTTGCTATTTTTTGTCCTAAGTGATGGAGAACAAGGAAAGAACAGGTAATTTAATCCTTCAGCATGTGAATAGCTAATAAGTGGTAGTTTCACTAGGGAAATACATCTAAAATATTCAGGCAGTTTACGATTCTCTTTTAAGCCTTTCTAAGAAGACACATCTGCAAAGCAAATGCTAACACATTTGTAAGACATGTACTCTTAATATGTTCAGGAAATTCACCTGTCCAAGACAGCAGGATACACTAAGTACATCTTCACATTCAATTCATTTGAATGGCATTCCCCCAGTGAAACTCCTACCAGAACAGAGAGACTCTGAATCAAGCAAAACTAAATGGCATTTATCTTTAAAGTACATCAGCATTATTGAAATTTTCAAATACTCTTTATCTCTTGAGGGATTTTAACATAAAATAATTTTAAAGAGACGACAATTTCAAGAAAATGCCGTAAGAAGCAGAACAGGAAGACTGGAGCAAGAACTCTCTGATTAGGAAATGTAAATTTTATGGAACATTTTCCAGTGTGTAACTCCTGTGAGAACATACTTTGTGCAGAGAGCTACTATGAACTGCACTAATTTCAGAAAAATGCTCAAGACACACCATATGTTAAATGTGCTTTCCATCATACTGCACCTACAAACTTTAATAAAAACATCTACAACACGGAAATCACATCAAATTTAAGCAAATGTAGGGGGTAAATAATCAACTTCTAAACAAATTAAACATGTGATCAACACATTTCTCCTTAAACAACTTCTTATCAGAAAAGGTATCAGTCAAACAAGATTCCATCATGAAGTTGTCTCAATTTTACACCCATGATTCCTCTACTATAAAGACGTCTGGGCCAGAAATATGGACTACACTCTCACCAGTTATGCTGTGTCTGCTCTTGAGATAGAGAGAAGGCTTTCACTGTTGCCTCATATGCACTTTAAATTGGCATAAAAACAGGCACTTGAAATGCACAGAAAACTTCACTTCTAGACACACAAAATCTTCAAGATGAGACTTTTTGTGAACATTTTAAATCAGAAAACAAGAGCACAGTCAAGTGAGCAGAGTACATGGCAGCAAGTTGCTCATCTTGTTAGACATAGTTCTCTGGGCATGGTAAGGCACTCTGTTTCACTTCATCCCTGCAACCAAGTTGTATTGTCATAAACCATATCCTAAACTTTTCACCTCTCAGCTTTGTATGGTGATTGGTATAGCTGAAAGTTTCCAAGCCACCTGTTAGATACATGGTAAATCAAATCACCAATATCCAATTGCACAGTGAATTCGAAACAATAAATAAATAAAAACTAGTGCAAATTAGTGGTAGTCATACCAACTTGGTACTGGTCAAATGAAGAAATTAAATGCTGTGATCAAAGCCATGGAAAAACCCACATGAACAAAAGAATGCATATTTATCAGTTAAAGCAGACAGCATGAGAGACAGCAAAATCACATTTCCATGGTCAGTTTGTTTTGGATTTTTTTAATGGATCTCTGGCTTTTTGCCATGGAGTAATTCTATGGTTTACCCAAATGCAGTCTCTTGTTAATTTCATATTTAGTTTGCTAGGTCTGTATTACTGCTACTTTTTTAATCAAAAAGGTTTCAGGCAAGCATTTAGATGAAAAATCCTAACATTTTTACCCACAGAAGTACACAGAGGTTCAATCTATTCTGGTTTACGAAAATCTGTTTTGCACAAACTATGATAATTATTCCTTTTTGTAATAGCAGCTTCCCATGACAATTAGAGACTTAGTTGTGCTATTCTGTTTGTATTAGAAATTTGCCAGAATACAAAAAAGAAAACCTTAAAATCACGGAATTACCTACTGACTGTTTGCAAACCTGTTTGTGTAAAATCATTATCTGTTTTTCAAAAAGGCAACAGAAAGTGCTGGGAGGAGTAGAAAGGGAAATAGGTTTGATGACAAGTGGATAGCTCAGACTGTTTCCTTTGTGTGAGCTTCAGTGAAGATGAGAGAATAAGCTGGAAAATATTAACTTTCAATATAAAGAGAAAGCAGTTTAAAATTACTCATTTATTTATTGAAATAAGTCAGGTTTTACTATGTAACACACCATGATATGTGGATGAAAGCAAAGGAAAGAGAAGTTGAGAAAACATTTTTTAAGTCATTAAGAAGGGATGTGATTACTTTCACCATCACAAGTATAATTTCACTCATGGACATAAAACCAGAATTGCCTTAAACTAGCTATAGAATAGCCCAAGAAGCTGGAGAAATTATCAGAACAGTAAAACCTTGCCAACTCCTCCGTTATCAGGACTTGAGGACGTCTGTTCAACAGTGGTTAAAGCACACCTGTGAGTACTTCAGTGATACTCTTGAATGCCATCCACATGCACCAAACAGCACTTTATCTTAACTCTGTACCTGTAAACAAAGTCTTGAAAATAGATGCCATTTTCTGCCAACGCAGCCTCAAGCAATACAAAATCATTGTCAATATCTACTGCAGAACCTGTGTAGAACTCATTTGATACGGTTGTAAATTAGGCTTTTTGCTACTCTACTGACTAAGCTAGACTGTAGACTGAGATATATTAGAGTCTTGTTAAATTCACAGCTGTTCTGCCTCCAAAACTGGCACCCCTCTGAGGAAGGGTAACCACAATAAGAAGGAGCAAAGTGATGTTCAAATAAGAGAAAGTGACTTGCTTTATCACCTAAATTTTACTGCTCCATTGAAGTGGAAAAGCACAGCAGTGGAGAGAACCACGTGTCAAACCTTTCTCCTGTATTATGCTAAAGACAGCTCTCAGATTAGTACTTCTTTTCCAAAGTCCAACTGTCATTTACACTCAAAATTACTTTTACAGCTTCTCACATGTGGGGAGGTATTCCATATACTGACCAGTGAAGATTCAACCAAAGCTGCGATCCTCATTGCTGAACACTAAGCCTGTTAGCCTAATCTTTTGATATTTCACACTGTCATTACGTTCCTTCCTTCCTTCAACCTCTTCAACAAATAAATCAAGAAAGAGCCTTGTACAGATACACTGCCTAGTAGGTTGAGGCTAAAAAGAGACTGGGAAACTAGTTAGAGAGCTACACCAAGAGCCTACCTTAGACTAATTCTGCACAGCTCCACATAGAACCATCAAGCACAGAAAAGTTTATCCAAGCCTATATTTTCTCTAACTTTACAATATAATTGCTTCCACCAGAGAATCAAGATCCCACTGCACTGCAGCCCCTGCATTTATAGCTATACATGCATTGCAAAGATTTGCACATGCAGGTGGCAGGCACGGACACACACTATCACAAGGCAGGATGTTTGTTTCAGTTTTCCCCAAAAAATTCCACCCCAGTAAAAAAAGTACTATTATCCCATTGTCCAGATGGAGAACAGAGGCTGATAGGATAGACTACCACAGGCAAACTTCCTTAACACAGATCAAAGCATTGACTGTATTACCACTGAAAGGCACATCCCTAGAGCCATTAATTGCAGCTGGATGGAAGACAGCAGAATTCACATGGGAAGCAAAAGAAGGACAAAACTGTCTTGGGAAAGAGCACTCTGCCCCAAGCACAATGCTCTAGGAGATAAACACAGGCACTTCTAAGTGACTCCCATCTAATAGCATCCCACTTCCCATTTTTTAACATACTCCTCTCCAAACAATTCTCTGTGGTAAGGGCTATGCTTCAGGAAATAGTATTACTTCCACTTCTCAGACAGAGATCTGAAGCAGTGAAAGCCAGAGGTGAAGTCTCCAGAAGGTATGTAATGGGATTTTTGAAAATACGTAAACACACTAGACATGTAATTCAGCAGAAAGTTAGCAACAGGTCAATGCTCAAGAAGATTTTCTAGAATTCCTAGGCATGTGGGGGTTTCTACTCTTATCTGCAGATACATAAATGGTACCTTTGCATCTGAAAAAAAACAATGCACATCACCACAAAAATTTAGGTATTAAAATTCCAAACTTTGATCTTCACCCCCCTTTGATTCCCCACTCTGGACTGACACAATGCTGAAGTCACCAAAAATACACAGAAGTCTCCATATCCAGGACTGAACTCTGCCAGAATTATTCCTACATAAAATACAGAAGCAGCACACGAAAAAAAAAGGAGTGGAGAACAGATAGATTTCTGTGTAACAGCTTAGTGGTTAAAGAGTTCAATCAGAGCATTATATGCATTACTTCAGTTCTTTCTTTACTTCTCCTTCCCTGTTTAACAGGTTTCTGTGAGCACTGGAAAGACTCAATTTTTTCACTGGAGAAGGAATGTCTCTTTTCCAGTTCCTGCTCAGAATCATTATACTTGAAGAAACACCGCAGGCTAAACCATAGGTTTGGGGCAGAGATTGGAACCCAGTAAACTTGTCCAGCTGGCCAGAGTCTTTCCAAGGGGACAGCACAGCATGTGTCTCTCCTCTTTCAGTTGGAATGAATCATTAAGGATCTCGTGCAAACTAGACAGCTTCCTGCTGGGTATCCCAGTCATTTTCCTGGGAGAGAAGAAATGTGGGTCTCACTAGTAGAACAGAAAAATAGCTGAACTACGACAAACCAAGAGTGCTGCCTTCAACAGTTTTTTGTTTAAGAAAAATCAGTACTATGCTTATACTTTCAAATAAATTTCAGGTGCCACTCTTCAAAAGGTGATTCTGAGATTTACCAAACCAAGGCAGCATGCCCTGGCAGCATCAACTTTGGTGGCTCAGCCTTCAAGCAGTGAGGTATCTGAGACACTCCTGTGACCTCAACATTCCCCTCTGAGCTACCCTTTCATATGTGATGTATTTCTTTGGCACTGTACTGAATCTCTTAACTCATCCCCACACCACAAGCAATTCTCTGCCCTTGTTCAGTGGGTCCTGCAGCCCAGTGGTACAAAAGTGCCCACAGCATTGCTCCCACCTCGCTCCAGAGAGCAGTCAAAGTGGCTTGTCCAAGGTCTTACAGGAAGCCCCTGACAGCATAGTCCGGAAACTTGCATCTGGATTTCCCCCAAACCCTAGATCCTGGTAGCTGCATCTCATCCACCTAAGAGCTTTCTGCATTGCTTCAAATTAATACAGAGAGGCATTTCCCGTGTCTACAGATTTTCAGGCTCTCCAGGTTCTATCACAGGCTTAAAAAAAACCGCTCTTGATCCTTAATGCAGTGCACACTTACAGTTGCATTTTTTTTTGAAAATGTGTAAACTAAGATTATCCCAGGATTCTTCTCACCTACATAAAGATCTGTTAAAAATCAATGTTTTAGAAGAAATACACACGAGTTCCAAGAAGAAAAGAGAGCTAACAGTAACTAAAGAAAGGACAAAATATCCTAATTTCCTACATTCGCAAGGCCTGTATGTCCATTCGACTGAAGGCATATTAGTAAAAAAAAATGTTGCATATTCGAAGAAGCTGGATGTATCTACAAAGAAAAGTCTTTCGTCTTTCCACAGAGGTAGGTTTTAAGTGTGTAACAGCAAGGCTGCTAATGTTAATTTTAAAAGCATCTTGTATACATACTTGAAAACTCATCTTCAAATAGAAACTTACAACCTCAGGAAAAAAAAAAGCGGCCATATTTATGCTCATGGGGGCTCTCCTCTTGTACAGCCTTATGGTGCTGTTGCTTTTTACATCTCTATCTACATGATCAAACCTAAGTAGATTTTGGTTTTAGACAAAATGTCAGAAATAAACCATTCCTCAGAAATTTCCAGGACACCACAGGCACATAACTGTAAGAATTTTTCTTAGGCTGACAACAAGTGAAACATGTTTTGGTGTTGTTGGTCTGTAGAGATAAATCGGGCAATATTGTGGGGGGGAGAAAACTAAATGCCTTGTAGATATACATGAAAGATGTTCTTTTCATGGCCTTCACACTAAAAACATTATTGCTTCATTCTCCTTAACAGCCATCTCCAGAAGAACTTGGAAGCACAGATGCAAAGGAAGCACGATACCACTCTTGAATGAATTTAACCAAGAACTTATATACAATTCACTTTTCAAGAGCAAATACATTACAAGTAACTCTGACCAGTAACTCAAAGTCCTTCAACGTTTGGATGAAGTCAGCATTGATATTACTTTAGAGTAACAAATAAGCAGGAAACTCTCATCAATGCTTGATTTTGGTGGTGTTGTAGTTATCTTTTAGGACAAGACAGAAAGAAAAGATATAGTTTGCTCCCAGAAATTAAGAAGTACTAATAAAAATTGTAAATAAGAGACATGTTCAGACTGCAACGGCCTTCTGTAATTAGGACAGAAAGTCTACTGATTAAACTCCGGATAAGAATAGACAACCTATCCTTTGTTAACACACTGAGACAAACATACAGGGTATGTTTTATAACCGAAGTCTTCCCAACCTTCTTGTGTTATAATTTTAAGCAAAGGTACCTACTGCATATTTTAAGAAAAGGCACCTACTTTGTATCTAGTCAGGTGCTTTACAAAATTACAGCAAGTAGATAGTAGTCATGTTGTAGCTGACTCTCTTTCACACATCAGCACAGTACCATCTTTCAAAGGCATCACTAAGAAAGTGGATGGTTGTCACATAGAGTGAATAGTAGTGCAGGGAAATAGGAGATGTGAGAAGAAAACCAACTGAAGAACTTCCTCCAAACATTTCTTATTCTTTGCCTTCTCCCTCAAGCCAAAAATCCGGGGTGTTTTGGCCAGCTTTGGCCTTGTCCTCCCACAAATGTTACCAGAAGACCAGACTTGTCTTGTATTTTCAACTTTTATCTCCAAATACAATTAAAAGAGTTGCAGAAAGGAGGATAAGTCAAGTATCTGTGGTGTTCTATCTCCTGGTAACCATCTGCCGGTACCCAGAGCACGAAATAGAACAGATAGGAACACTGACTTTTCTCTGCAGATCCACAGTGCTTCATGAAATATGAGTACTGAACTCTTGCCTCCTGTAGCAACCATAGAAAGGTGGTTTCCTCCTGCAGCTACCATAAAAATTCAGCAGTGACCCATATCCACCTCAAAGACAAAACCATGACACAGCTCAGCTCAGCTGCTGGCTCTCAAATGCCCATGGTGTCCATGCTGCCACTGGCTACTAAGGTGTTAAGCAGCTAAATGGTGGCTTGTCCACCTTACACCCAACATAAAATCTCCCAAAGTGTACAGGTAGCTGGTCAGAGACACTGCCAGAGCTACTGACAGAAACCTAGCCCTTCACAGCCCTCAGTGAAGCAGTTGTCATGAAAACACGTGGACAAGCACTGTCACAAGACTGCACCCTTCTCCAAGTCTAAGCTAGGCTGCACTATAGTTATTTCATCTCCCTTACACTTACTAATAGGAAAGCTTAATATGAAAACACCACTGTGTTTTCAAAAGAAGTTGAGAATAATTTCAGATATGAGGCATGGTTGAAAACTTCATATTCATCCCTGTGGAAGCATAGAAATGGGGAAAAGCAGCTGTCCAAGATAAAAAACTTTGCTCAATGATTGCTCCATTTTCCCCTGGTCTGAAAAAGCAAAATTTGAATCAAATGATAAATAGGAGAAATTGAGATTTTGCAAATTTGAGCATTTGCTGTCACTGCCACTGCAAGTACCACGACATTTTATTAAGTATTTGCAGAGAAGCATGTATTGGCCTTGCTGTGTTTTGATCTGTTTGATTGAGGGTTCAAAGTCAGAAAAGACAAGGGGATAGGACCTCATCTGCTCTCTGTCATAGTATACCTGCATCACTGGTTACATCTGTAACTGAAACCCAGGTGATGTCTTTAGCAGGAGCTTCATCACGCCCTCTACATGGTGCTACTCCAGAACTAACCACTCAGTCCTAGGGCAATCATTTCTTTCTGGGGTAAGCCTGAACATAGTTGGAGGGTTTTTTTTTGCTTTTGCAAATTCTTAAACAGTCAAGACACTAAAGGAAGCCAAGCACACAAGCAGACAGAGTACTACTACAAGAGAAGTTTACTGTCCTTAAGATGGAAGAAAGAGCACAATTTTTAAAAATTAAATGTTCTCAGTGATCATACACAACATGCACACAGTATACAACATATGCCAAACAAAATCTAGTGCCATTACCTATTGTTATGCAGATTCTTTATAGCATGAAGGGGACAAATTTTTACTTCTGCTCAACTGTGAGATGTTCTGTTGAGGTTTTTTAAGCAAGCAAAAAGAAAAGCACACATTCTCACTGCCAGTGTTTCACATCCCAAACATAACAGTGAAAAGATTTTCTGCTTTGAAGAATCTGAATTTCATCCAGTAAATGTCCAAAACCTCTGGCAGTAAAAGATTCTGCACAGAAACCATTTAAGCAGACCAAAAGAGAGAGGCCAAGTTAGAAGATATCTACTCAAAACTATGCCCTGTTACCTCTCCTTCTAACGCAAAAGAAGGATTGCCACCATCGTATCTGTGGCATCTTATGATATATAATGCAAAAAAACTACACATGTAATTTTATAGTTTAGTATTATTTTTTCTTAGCAGAGTACACGTCACACATTTTCTGAGAGCAGGAAATTATGACAAAAGTTGTCAGCTGTATCTCATACTCACCTCCATTGACTTTATCTTAAACGTTTTACTCTTTATTTGCAAAAATCAATTATGGAAGAAGACTGGAGAAAAAACTAAGTATGAGCCAAGCACAGTTTGACAGCTTAAAATTAGATGGTAAGTAAAAAGAGCTCCAAATTTATTACGTTTATCTCATGATTAATTTTCAGCCAGTCTCATGAAACTCAGTGACTGGCATGATTTAACATTTGGAGTTGGCAATACAGCATACCATACAACTACGTACCCATAAAGAGACCAATTCAAGCCTACTCTGGGGAGTATAAGTTTGACTTGCCTGACATTTGCACATTTAAGCGTCTCAGCCATAACACCGCAGCGTTCAATACCAGAGCATCATGTACCTGTCCTGGGCTAAGAAAGATGATTTCTTATGTCTAAATCCTATCCATATGGACAGAAAACACTATTTAGAGTTCTGTTTATTATTTGTGATATATTTCAGTTATATTTAAAAACTGTTATTTTTTAAAAAGTTATGAACACCCGCTTTTGACATTGTGCCAGTACACTTTCTGCTACACTGAATTATCAAGTTTGTACCACCACTAAGACAAACAGTATCAAAGGGAAAAAAATTAGAGAAGAAGTACTTCAAGGTAGAATCATAGAGTAGTTTGGATTGGAAGAGACCTTAAACTTCATCTAGTTCCACTCCCCCTGCCAAAGGCAGGAACATCTTCCAGTAGGTACCAGTGAAACTATAAAAATATCATCTTGAACCAAAACAAAACCTGTAAATATACAGATAAACAGAAAGACAAATAGGTATTCTTAAAACCACTTTATATTTTTGTATTTTAAAATAAAGATTAATTCTTAATGTGAATATTCAATTTCTTGCATATAATAGCATTTCCTGAGTGATGATAGGTTCAGCTTCAAGATATACTTTTGTCATCTGTTAGTTAATGTGTATCAGTTTATACATCCTGTTTTTTACATTATCATCTTTGCTGTGCTCCCACTGTATTTTGTAGCTAAACAGGTTTTCAGAAAGTCAGTGGCAAGATGTACTCAATCTGCAGACCACAGAAGTATTTTTGTAACAATTATAATTGCACTGTTCACAAACTGGCCCATGTTTGTGATAAACTCATTTCTCTGTTACATCCACAAATAGTACATGACGATTTTTCATTAAAGGAAAAAAAAAAAGACAGACCAAATTGATTAACTATGAATTCTTCACATTTGAGAGCCCTAATGTTAAACTTTGTTTGCCAGCTTTAGTGGACCAAGCCTACAGTACTCACTGTGACTGACCTGTGCGAGCACCCTCTTCACTTTTTGTAACATAGATCAAAATCAGAATCTTAAGGAGCTTACAATAGCAATTATTTCACATGTTTGAATCTTAATGTTTAAAGTTATTTCTGTTGCTGAGACAAGCACCCAGACACTTTCAAGTCAGCTTTATAATCACCTCTGCAGTCTTAATTCTACTTTTCTAATGTCTATTTTTTGCAGTGAAAAAGGTCCTCTAGGAAAACTGGTAATGAGATCAGCAATTTAGTGTATAACTAAAACCCGCACCATGATGCACATACAGGACCAAATTTACACAAATGCTGTAAAGCTTGGGCATCCCAGCATAGTAATACTTCACTTGGAAACCTATCTGCTAATTAATGTTTTTTTCCAATGCTGAATGACATCAGCACTTCCCCTAAAAGGAAGGCAAATCTCACCACAAAAAATGGTGCAAAAGCTATATACAAAATGGTGACACAGTTTCTCTCTCTTGGTGGGTAGTAAGTCCTGACTCTTCAGCAGGAGCCTTATGCCCAAGTCTTATTTTCAGCCATGCTGGGCAACCCAAAAAGTCAGTAGCGGTGCCAGGAAGGAGGGGAGCTTCTCGCTGCGAGGATACACATCACTTTTCCCTCTCCCTTCCCTCTCCCCCACCGCTGTCCAAAAAGGGCTCAGGGTTCTCACCCGAACACTCTTCCTTATTGAAAGTTTCTTTCATTAAAAAAAAAAAAAAAGCAAGAGTTTTTTATAAGGGAAACTGCTAGGAGACCATAACCACAGGGTCACCACTGGCCCCCTCTGTAATTACAAGTGGGCCTATAAACTAATACAATCAGTATTAACAGTCAGCATAAACAACACAGGCAGCATCATGGCAATTAGCACCTTTCAAAGACAGAAAAAATGCTTTTATGTTTAAGCACCGTAGAGCACAGCCTTTTGCCAGTAAAAACAGAGCATATGTCTTAATTTAAACATTTGCTCAGTATGTTTTGTGCTACTTCCTGTGTCTTAAGCATCTGTCTGAATTCCCTAAACAAGTGTGAGAAAACGACACTTTGCTGACGAATGGCAAAACCTGGTGATATGGAAGTTCATCTTGTATGCTATTCTGCAGTAGCAAGGGTAAAGGTTAATCCAACAATAACTCATGGAGTAGTGGCAACAACAAACTTCTCAGTAATTACCAGGACCTTTCCACAGAAAGGCTGCTCAACAGGTCTGAGGAAAAGAAAGCACAGAATCTTGTTTCAGAACTTAGCAGTTATTATCAAGTAAAAGATTTCTGGTTTAACTCCAGAATAATACATTTTCTAACTTTTCATAAGCTTCTAAGCTTTTCTGTTGGTTTCAGAGGCTAAATAACCTAAAATTGGGACAAACAAGCCTCAGTTGTCAAACTAATTTGATATTTTTTACATTTTGCGACTTTAATCGAAACACCACTTGTTTTTCTCTTCCTCTGTAATAGTCCTGTGTGAGCTGCAGTCTTCAAAATTTCACTTCTAATCTCTCTCATTTTGAAGTTTTCCAGTTCAGTTCTGATTACCCACTGCCTGTATCTCTATTAAATCTTTCCAACTGTTTACAACAGAGAACAAATTCAACCAGTATAATTTTAGTTCGCTCTCCAGCTATTTTTCAAACACAAGACCATATACACTCAACTGCTGAATGTGCTAAAGAAAATGTCCACACATGCATGCGTATAGATTCATGCCAAGCCCAGACCACTGCCAAAAAATAAAGAGGAAAAAGAAGAGTGCATTTTTGTGTTGCACAGGTAGCACGCACAAAACCACTTTTCTGTGATATATGCATTTTATCGCCATGAAGATAAGCAATGGTCAAAACTCTGCCCTAAATTAAACAAACTGGTTACCATCCTCACCCCTTTACCAAAATAATTTACTAATGCTTAAGAAGCAAGCAGGCTAAAGGCTAGGATGTCATTACAGCCCATATATTAACTCAGTCAGCAATAAATCTCCCCCTACTCTCCATACTACTTTCTTAAATAGCTCACTATAAAGCCCCAACCTAATTAAAAACAGCTTTCTCGGCAACAGTGGCCTTGATTTCACTTATTTACACATTAACTGCAGCCTCCATTTGGCCAATCCAGTCTATTCCCTGTACCATGCAGGGCTTTTTATCTGCCCTGGACAGCATTTTCTCCAGCAGATGAAGTAGATGCCGATTGATTTGCTGTCGAGCATGGTAAATTAATAGCAACAAATTGCTGAGGGCCCCATCTCGCTGCTCCACCATGCTTCGGCAGTTTTGCTTTATTTGCTCCATGATGGGCAGCAGTCAAGCCTCTTCAAGTCAATTTCTTCTCAACAACCTGCAATACTTTTCAATGGTGAAAATAGAGCTATTCCTTGTAAGACAGAAATCAATATCCTATTGCCCTTAGAAAATGCTTAACAAGCAGTATTGGCAATCCACTTGGTACTAGAGGGTATCAGATATAATGCAAATCCATACTGCTTCCCTCCTCGTAGTTATTACAGTTTGCTAAAAGGTTCCTAATGCCATTTATCATCATTTACTATCGACTACCGCAGCTATGATTATGACATCCTATCAGCTAGCAGAGCCCTTCCATTTCTATCCAATTAATATTTTAGCAGAACTCAAATGGTTGCTGACCAAGTCTTGTAATAAAATTTACATGGATTGGACTGATTTTTTTTTCCCTGTGATCTTAAAAAGTCATTTCATTTATTTTTTAATACCCAGTTTCTTGAAAGACTTAAATTTTCTTTCAAAAAATGCTGAAATCTGACATTCTAGCACGTGAATTAGTTCAAAGACGAAGGTCTAGCCAAAAAGCATGAATCAGAATTTATGTATTGACACCTTTAAAACACATAGTCAAAGGTGAATACTATATCTTATTTATGCTTTCCATTAGTTCCATTCACAAATATCTGTTGTCTGTAGCCAAATATGGACACTTATTTTAAGTGATGATTACAATTCTGATTTAAAACATTCAGCAAGCATATTTGATTACAGCAATTTAAATAAACTGTTTACCGTAACATTAAAAGTCTAATTTCAGAAATTAAACTAAATGACCACCACCAAGTACCAACAGTATATTAGAAACACAGAGCAATACATCAACTATTCATTCATAAACTACAGGCTGAGCCTCTTAAAAACAGATGTTAAAAAAGCAACTTAGTAAGAAAGGGGCATTTTTAGACACACTCAAACATTATTCTGGTATTGAAATTTAAAATTGTAGAGACATATCTGATCATACTCAACCCAAAATCCCTAACTCAATGCCTTTTTTTCTGGAATGTGTCCATTTTGAAGCTCTATTGATCCTAATACAGAATATCGAAAATCAGCTTAGCATTTTAGGCTATAACATCATATGTGACAGTTTACCCTACACTCATCTTTTAAAAAAAAAAATTACTAATTTTACCAGTCTAATGCTATTTACTCAGTTACCAAAATTTAAATTAATTATGTTCTCAAACATAATTGTTAAAAATTGGCAACATTATGCAGGCTTAATTAAGATTAAATCCAATTTACTAAATGTACTTTAATTGGTACTAATTACATTAGCTTTCCTTTCAGAATGACAAATTCCCCATAGGTTTCACTTTAATAGTCTTCTATCAAAATCAACACAGGATGACTGATGATGAGCATCACACAAGCAGTGGGAAAAGAGATGCTCTTCCCCCTCGCCCTGCCCCCAGACACACAAGCACACTCACGACCACTGCTTTCTGCACGTTTATCCTTCTATCAATTTGCTAAGTCACAGAGTCATGACTCCATCACACATCATTTTCTGTTCCACTGAAAAATTTCTCTAAAAATAAATACTCTGTGGCTAGGAGCAGCCAAGAAGAACAGAAGCTTTAACAGAAAAATACACAAAGGTTTCAAATATCAGGGCCACCAATTACTACAGTACTTCCAAGGACTCCAGGGAGTCCTGCTCTTGAACCCTTTGAGACGCAAATCTAATAAGTGAATAAGCCTAACCTGATCTTGAAAACTAGGCCCAATTACGCCGAAGGGCAACTTCACTGCATTATTGCCTGCTTTCCATTACAAGGGCATCAAGCAAGTACATCTGGAAAAGAACCTGAGAGGAACCAAGGCTGTCTGCCCAGAAAAACAAATAAAGACAGATATGCCTCTGTGCTAAACTGAAAAAAAAAAGAAAGAAAATATAATAAGTAGGTGGTTTGCAGGCTGTCTGTATTTCATAATGTGATAAACTGCCCTCAGGATTTTTTATGTGATTGAATTTAGAAAGATGGGGGGGAGGGAAGGGAGAAGGAAAAAAAAAAAGGGTGAACCACTCAATTTCAGCCGAGTTAAATTCAAAGATGGGAGAGGAAGAAAAGGGAATTTAAGGTGGTAGACTAAAAAATCTTTGCGCAGATCAAATGAAGCAATCAATGCTATCTATACAAATACCAAATTGCACCCTAATGCTGTGATAATAAAGCAAGATGGAAAATATTTTGCAGTTGCTGAGGCAAGAGGAGAAAGGAAAAACACAACGCTGTGGCAATAGAGGGGGAGACATGAAAGACGGGAAATTGGTATCAGATTTAAGAATGAGAAAAATTTTCTTAGCCGTAACTAATTTAAATCTACATCTGACAAAATATTTCAGTGTTTTGCACGAGAGTACAATAGTTAAAACTACTAATTTGAATAGACCGAATGCTGATGAAAAAAGATGTTCAATTAAAACTTAGTCCTTTGTAATCTCCACACTTAGTTGTCACTAAGTATTTAATTTCGGTATAGTATCACTGACGAGTCCATCATCACGATAGCTATATAAAATTTCTGAAGTAAAACATTTAGAAATTAAAAAGGCTTTTGCTGTGGGTTTTTTCCCTCGCTTAATACAATTTCATTACACATTGCCCTTGCAAGCTGATTTTTGTTGCACAGAATTTTGTGCAGTCAGTGTAAGTGCACCTACAACTAACCGCTGTAAAAACAGGGTATCTGGAAATATAAACAAGTTTGACTGCAATGCTTGCTTTCAAATGCCCGTAAGAATTTGCTACTTAGGTGGCCTGTAAAGACTCCAGTCTTTGTGAATTGTTTCCATATCTACAACTTTACTGAATGAGGGTTTGTTTGGTTCTGGGTTTGTTTTCCTTTTTTTTTAAATTGGGATTTCAAACAATCTGAATATTCTTCTAAGAACAGACCCAACATCTCTGAGAGTCAATCACCAGCCTTGCCGCCTGCATTCATTACATGAATCAGGTCCAAAAAGTCACCAGATACATAAAATCTGATCAGCCGCAATCACAGCCTTTTCCTGTCAACCATTTGTTAAACACATTTGTTGAGTCTTCATGGTACCTGTGAGAAGGACTCATAGGGGAATTCAAAAGGTCTACATATATGTCTGTAAAATAAGTTGTATGAACAAGGTCCCATAAGCTGCAAAATGCTTTGAGGCAGGAAATCCCACAGTCTTTGTATTTGTATGCCATCCAGCATAAATGACCGCAATAATTTCTGAAGCATTGGAATGCTGACAGAATACAAAATTTAATAAACAACATGAAAAAACTTTCGACTTCTATGTCTGCTTTCAATGGGACAAAAAAATCCTATTTTCACAACCCAGAGAAGTTCCAAATCCCTAACTCTGAAGAGAAACGCATACAAAACAATTTTAAGGTAGTCTTTCTTCCCCCATCCGACCATTTATTTCTGCAGATTACATTCCCCAGCAACCCCTGACAAAATGCTCAATCACTTGCTAAAATGAGTTGTCAATATTAAACTCTACAATATAAAAAGTTCCCTTACTGGAAAAGAGGTCAGATGTTTAATTTATTCTCCTCTAGAGAAGGCTGAAAAACACATACTGCTGAATAAGAAACTCTAATTTACACTACCATGCTCCAGCTGACTAATCTCTTGCTAATCTTGGCCTAAGTGCTACAGTTCAAGGCATAAAACCCATTGCAGCCTTCAAGTACCTAAAGGGAGCCTACAAGAGAGCTGTAGAGGGTCTTTGACATGTAAGGATAGGACAAAGGGGAATGGCTTCAAACTGAAAGAGGATAGGTTTAGTTTAAATGTTAGGAAGAAATTCTTTACTGTGAGGGTTGTGAGGCACTCGAAGGCTGAGCTCCACCCCTGGCAGCATTCAAGGCCAGGCTGGATGGGGCTTTGAGTAACCTGCTGTAGTGGATGTCCCTACCCATGGGGTAGGATGGAACCAGAATACATTTAAGGTCCCCTCCAACACAAACCAATCTATAATTCCATGCTAACACCCTTGCAGAAAGCTCATTTAACCTTTTGTGTTTGAGATGATAAGACACCGGTTTTGGACAAAAGTCCAAGTAAGCAGCCTGAGGGAAACACGAACATGGCTGTGAATCACATGCATTTGCAGCTCCAGCTTAAGTCAGCCTAGGTTAACCAAAAAGAACAGGCTTTTCCACATGCATTCCTTTTCCCAATACACACTCATGATGTAGTTATCTCTCAAAAAGTAATCCCCAAAGGTTTGAGGCCAGACAAAAATGAAGATACAACCAAAAACCCATCCCTACTCACATACACCCTCCCTGTGCAGTATAGGACCACCTGCATGTGCAAAATTTACATGTGGAAAAAAACCAAACAATGCACAACTGGCAACCCAGATCGTAACCTACGCAGTCTGTATTCCATACACGAGATGGAAGATTCAGGGGCAAGTAAAGAACAAAAAAAATTCCAATGCACTCAAGTATGCAATTAAAGCAAGTCACAGAGAATACACATCTCTGTTAAGACTGATGAGAGAAATTACACAGAGCATTCTATAACAGAATAAATTATCTACCTACCTGTTTATGCATCTCTATATTCAGCCCATAGGACATCTCGTAATACTAAGAAAAAAGAAAATTACTCTATTAGACTTTGCAATTCTGAAAACCATTCTGAAATTCACTTTGACTGAAACATCTGTACAAAGACACACAGACTTAAAAACACTTATTTGCCTTGAAGAGTTCCTGGAATTGGAAAGAGCGTATTTCAGAGTAAACTTTTTTTTTTTGCTTTATCTACAGTGCTTCATGTCAGATTTACAAAGAACAGCCACAAAACAAGGCAAAAGCAGACAGCGAAAATATCACAAAAACTAATCATAACCAGAGTCAAACATTAGAAGCAGAAAATGCTTATGATTTTATTCCCTAGCACACATAAAAGATGCCAAAAAAACACACAAAGTGCTTCAAGTGTATAAACATCTAAATCAGCAGTGTCTAACAGACCAATTATTCAATATTTTAAATTAAAAATGAACACAAAAAAACCCTGCAATTAAATTACAGGGATAAAAAAAACAATGAAAGTACGTCCTGTTGTGCCTGAGTACTGCGGCAAACTCTGTTCAGTGTGTTATGTTAATACCAAACAATCTCCAAGACTTAGGCGTATCGGGCATTAAAAAGACAACTGCGAGCCTTAACATTTGCTTGTGCTCATGGTTAAGATTTTTTCAAGGTTATTTAGTCTTTTTGTGAATACAAGACTAATACTTGTCGTGCATACAGAAAATGGCTAATCTTTCATAGATGTACAACAGAAGACATAGCAAGAGCTCCTCTGTAGTTATCAGGATCAATCACGCAATTATGTATTTAGCCATGCACGTTATTTAACCAAGCAGACCACAACCACTGAGGAAATCCCTTTCACAGCTGAGGTCCCAGACATTCTCAATGTAGTGAAACACTGACTCGGCTGCCTAAGTGCAACAGTTCTTCTAGGCAGTAGGCTTTGGATTTGTATACGTTCATGTACAATTTTGGTTTACGCCCATCACAGAAAAAAATATTATCCTGAACAAACCGTTTTAGAGAGATATGATCATTGAGAGAGGTCAGCAAAGTGAAAACATCATCCCCACATACACTACGGAAGTTGTATGTGGCTTTAAAGGGTCGACAAATAATTTGCTAGCCATTTGGAAGAAATGTCCTCAACTGCTTAAAAGCTGGTTTCACGCAGATACTAACCACTGCAAACAAGTTAGAAGACCCCAGAAACTAAGGACTTATAATGTAAGCACTGATGCAACCTCAACAACAGCAGCGCTACTACAATATTCCTGTTCGCCTCCAGCAATCAGAATGTATGTCAGTCTCAGTATACCAAGCTAACAGACATTTAGATTTTGTTATGCAGCTTGCTTACCATGACATAATGTCGCTGCATCTCTGTCTTCTCACTGGCCAGTTTTTCACATTCTAGCTTTAAACTGTTAAAGACATAAAAAGTAAAAATCACGGATACTTCATGACAGTAAACTGACATTCCCCCGAGCACAGGCTACTCCCCTTTTCACACATTTCTCCAATATAGAAATATAAATGTATATTCCAGCTCTTGCCTGGGATATCAGGGTAAGGGTTTGCAATTTTCCATTTTCAAGCAATACTGTGCAACTTCCTCATCTCCTAAAAGAACTGCATGCATATGTGTGCATACATAGGAGAGTATTTTTCTGACATTAAAAAACTGATCACCGACACGGGTTCACAGAAGAAGTATGCCTATCTCTAACAGTCAGTAGTTTGAGAAGCTACTAATGAAAACATAATTTAGGTTTCAGGTTTTTTATTTGAAAGAGTTTTAGAATTTCACTCGACCCACAGAAGAATCAAATGCATATCACCACTTCAAGAAGCAAAAAGTTGTGGATTTTAATTTTGCTTTTTGCTATTACTGGTGATAGAACTGCAAATAAAATACTGCAGGTAATTTAAGAATACCGTGGTAAACACTAACACCTCCACTGTTTACTTTGTTTTCAGAAGCCCGTTAAGCAATTCTGCCAAAAGCCACTTGTCACTTTGAGGACACAGCGCTGTTCCACCTAAGGATAATGAAACAGCTCGCCGCACCACTTCCAGGTTATCAGCACTTGACATGTCAATGAAAGGCGCGAGGGGGCCGAGCCAAGACAAGATGCGTGTCCTGAGCGGCATTTCGAAGAAAAGCAGAGGACGAGCCCAGCCAGCCACATATTTTTCTGTGAACACCCACCCACTCCCCGCAAGCAAAAGTGAATTTAAAAAAAAAAAAAAAAAAAGAAAAGGCGGGGGGAAGGGGGGAAAAAAACAACCACAAAACGGAAAGCGGGGAAAACAAGAAAATCCGCTCGCACCGCTCGGCTCGGGGCTCATGGGAGCCTTTTGCCCCGAGGGTTGGGAGAGGCGGCGGGATGCAGCGGGGCCGGCGGAGGAGCGCGCGGCTGGGTCCGCCCCGCTCCCGGGTTCCGCCAGGGAGTCCCGCGCCCCCGCCCCGCCGCCCCTCCGGGCAGCGGTGGGAAGAGCGGCGAGCGGAGAGATCGCGCGGGGCTCGGAGAAAGTAGGCAGCATTACCTGTGGTACTGAGCCTGCAAAAACTGAAACTCCTCCTTTATCCGATCGCAGGACTCTGAAATGGTGAATTTAAAGGGCTGCGCTGGCTGGTGAGGAGCCTGCAAGCAAGCAACAGCAGGTCTTTTAATCGCCCGCTCTCGTTCGGCCGCCACCTCCCGCCCGCCGCCGCCCCCCGCCGAGGGCCCCGCACCCGGGCTCTGCCGAGGCGCGATGCCCTAAGCGCCCCGCGATACTGCCCCGACGGGGCCGCCGGCGGTACAGGCCGCCGCCGGAGGAGGCGTCGCCCGTTTGGACCCCCGCACCGGCCGCTGCCGCGGGACGCGGGGCTGTCGGCGGGACCGCCGCGCACCGGACGAGGACAATTCGAACGAGCCAACCTCGACACGGGGCG
Organism: Corapipo altera; assembly: GCF_003945725.1. Classification (NCBI taxonomy): domain Eukaryota; kingdom Metazoa; phylum Chordata; class Aves; order Passeriformes; family Pipridae; genus Corapipo; species Corapipo altera. The sequence continues at coordinate 25,609,508 of NW_020884875.1, read as the reverse complement.
GCGGCGCGGCGGACAACAATAAGAAAATGGCTACAACTCCGCTGTGCCCGCGTCGGAGCGCTGCCCGCGAGCCCGCCGCCGCCACTCACCGGGTGCCGGGTCTGTGGGTACATCTTGCTCAGGTCGCGGATCATCCACGCCGCTTCGGGGGGCGCTGGCGGCCGGAGCGGCAGGGATCAGGGCTGCAGGCGCGGCGGCGGAGACGGCGGGCAGGGACGCCCCGGCCCCGCCGCCCCGGGGCTGGCGGGGCACCGCCGGCAGCAGCGAGGCGCGGCGGCGACGGCGTCCGTGACGCTCGGGGGCTGCTGCCACATCCCCCGGGGGCGGTCAGCGGGCGGCGCCGGCCGGTTCTCCCGAGCGCCGCCGCCGCTCCGCGGGCTCCGAGCCCCGTGCGGCGGAGGGCGAAGTGGAGGAGGGCGGGGAAAGCCCCTACGCCAGCACCGGCGCGCGCTCCGCCAGAGATCCCCCCCGCCGGCAGTTTTCCTCCCCTCCTGAAAACTTTTACTGCTCCTGCCGGCGGCTCTCCCGGCGCCGGGCGGAGTGGGGCGCGGCGCCCCGGCGGGGCCTGCGGTTGCGGCGGGCGGGCGGGTGCTCCGCCGGGGCTGCGGGGGTGCCTGCGGTGCGGTGCCCTTTTGTGCGGCGGGCCGGTCCTCGCTGCTACCGCCCGGACAGCAACTCCCCCGCCAGCGCTGCTGGGCCGCTCTTTTCCTTTCTTTTTTAAATTAAAAAAAATAAAAATAGAATTAAGAAGAGCGAGAAGAATGAAAAATACGGTACGGTCCAGGCAGCTTTATTTATGTCTTTTTTTTTCTCTTTTTTCGCTCCTCGCCTTTCGAAACTCCGGGAAGTGGCAGAGGCGGCAGCGACGCGCGGAGCGGAGCCCCGTGCTCGGCTCGTCGGCGCGGTCCGGCCCTGCTCAGCCGTGTCCTGCCCAGCCTCACCCAGCCCTGGCCGGCGGTCCACGCCGCTCCGACCGCACGCTCTGCCGAGGTGACTCCTTTGACCAAATTTAGCAGCGGCTCGTCATTAACATTCTTATACATATTCACAGCAGCCGGAAGGCCGCCGCCGCAGGGTACTCTGGGAGTCGCAGTCCTCCCGGCAGCACCTCTACCCCCACACCACCGTGCCGGGTACTACTTCTCCCGCCAGGCATCGCGGCCCCGCCCACCGCCCACCCGCGCCCCGCCCCTGAAGGGCGGTGGCGGCGGCCAATGGGCGTTGGGCTCACGCTAATCGCCTCTCGGTATTAATACCCATCATTTCGCCGCTGACAAATAGGCGCACGAGCCCGCGGAGGGAGGCGGTCCCTAGCTGAGCCCCACGTGGGGCCGTGACGCCATGCGGGCTCGCAGCCAATCAGACGGCCCTCCGCGGCCTACCCGCCCCCGCTGGCCCACCGCCCGAGGCGGGGCCCGCAGACCAGCACCCTTCCGCGGCGCCGGCGCTCGAACAGAGGAAACATTTGTTCAGCCGTCAGTCAAAGTAACGTGGGGCCGGTGTCGGCTGTCGCTGCTGCCGCCGCCGCCGCTCCCACCGCCCACCGCGCCACCGCCCCGCGCGGAGGAGGAGGCGGCGGGAGCTCCGCCTGAAGCTCGTACCGCAGGCACTGGCGACGGGCGCTAATGAGGGGCAGCGCCTCGGGAAAGAGGGGGGCGCGGCGATGCCGCTGTCCCCGCGGGCTCCCGGTTTCTTGGTGGGGTTCACGGCAGGCACAGGAGGCGGGGCGGTCCCTCCTCTGCCACAGCGGGGGCGAGCGCGGCCGTCCTGCCCTCGCCCCCGCAGGCTACGCGGGACCGGTCCTGGTTCCCTGCTCGGGGAACCGAGGAAGGCACTGGCGGGGCAGCTCCGGCAGCTCCATGGGTCCCACCCTGCCCGGTGCCTTGCTACGGTTGGCGAATGCGACGTGATTTAAGTTTTGTTGTTTGGGTTTTGCTTTGTTTTGGTTTTTTTTTCCATACAGGCTTTGCTCGAGGAAGCGGTTTCAGGGACAGGACCTTGGCCACTTGCAGGAGTAAGGCTTGAAGGCTTGGCCTTTAAGTGCTCCATTGTAACGCCACTTTTGTGTTGGACGGGGCGTTGTGTCTCTGTTTCGGAGGGTGGCTTGGCCCTTAGAATGCCGCGGAACGTCCAGTACTCACACCTGGAAATGACCTGTGGAGGAGAAGGGACAGGTGGCTACAGCGTCGTTTCTCCATCAGCCAGGGCTGCACAGCCTCGGCTGCTGTTCTGCAGGCTGGGGAGCAACTCCGGAGAGTGCCTTCCGCAGGGCTGTCACTGGCAAGCTGGAGCGTGAACACCTGATTCCACACACACACACCGCCCGAAAAATAACTGGGAAGAACCGCACTCTGCACGTAGTGGTGCTGTGTCCTAAAAAGACCCTAGAACAATTTTTCTGCCTAGCCCCACTACAGACAATGCTGTGCAGTGACGCACATATGAGGGATAGGCTCAGACTGGGGGTTTTTTTTCCCTCTGTCTGTATCTGTCATGCTTAGATTTGCCTTCAAGCAGTTTGTATTCCTAATGAGCTGCCGTTTAAACCTACATGCAAAATAGATGTGGTTTAGTCTTGACATTTTTGATGCCTGTATTCCAAATCTATAGTCTCAAAACTTACACTCAGCAATTAATACCCTAACAATGGTAGCTAAACTATGTATACCTAGATTTTTGGTTGTAAATTGGCTTTATTGCCTAAAGATCTCTGGCTAAGGCCTGCAGCTGCTCAGTACCCTGAAACCTTGAGGAGACATTCCACCTCTGTTTTACCGTTGAGATTTTGCCTTGCTTAAATTGGTCCAGTAGTCAGGAGCTCAGGACTCTGTTTCCGAGTCATGGTGGTGATGATAAAGGTGGTAATGATATCCATCCTTCCACTGTGTAGAGCTGAAAGAGGTGGAAATTCCACCTCTTTCTCAAGTAGAGTTTGTAAACAAAATCTGCTTCCCCCGTGGTGAGTGCTATTACCACTAGAATGTGGAGTAGTTTGTGACAATAGATTCTGAATCCATTTGAATGAAGTTTTTGCCTAAAATGGCAAGTGCAAAATGGGCCAAAACATGTCCATCCTTCTCATCTTCTGTTTTTATACCACTGAAAATAGCTACATGTTGTGTATCACAATACTCAGCCTTCACCCTACTTGCATATTTAGTTTCCATTGGAATTTTCATATTTACCAGAGTCATAATAAGAGTTCCAGTGGGATGTAGACCTCTAAATATTGTTTAAAGATTTGGTGATAAAACACCTGCCTAATTATGAAAACTCTGCTTCTCAGTTGTCTAAATCTTCCGGCACTAAAAATACTTTTAAAAAATCAGTTATGAGCACCCTTCTCTAGGCAGAGGAGTACTTCCAACTCCTCTGAAATAGAAGACATCTACCATATGCCAGGACCAAGTCTTGACATTCAGAAGCATGGCTGCCAAATCTACAAATGCTTAAATGCCTGTCACCCAAAAGCGTGAAAGCTGTGCAGGAAAAGAACGGAACAATTCAATTCACTCTGCAGAGTTGCAAGCATCTCTGGAAACCTGACGGGTGCATGCAGTGTACATTACCATCAAATCCACAACCTGGAGAAGGATGAGTCCAGTTATAAAATAAACAGTATATCTGAAAAAATTGAATTCTGAAAATAACAGCAGGATTCATTCTCCCCTGTCACCCTGCAAGTGTTTGACATTAGGTACAGAGTTCCAAACATAAAGGTATTCAACACCTTAGAAGGCAAAAATGCTTTTTGGTCAAATCAGTCCCTGGTCTTTTGGAGGGCAGTTTTACCGGGAGTGTTTGTCGAAGCTTCACCACTGTTTGCTCTTTCTTGCCCCGTAGTTTTCAGTGAATTTGTGTAGCTAGAAGTAGACAGAGTTTGGTTTGCAAAACTTTAGCAAGATGTATATATCTATATACTTAACTCTTTATTTAACAATCACTGTCTATTTTTGCACAGTTCTGCAGCATTCTGCCAAGATCCATGAAACCCAGAAGTTTGAGAAAGTGCACTATAACTTGCCACTTTTAAATTATGTGAATTAAGATCAGAATGTCATTGTCATCCTATTTTCCTGTCTTTTGTCACTTCTGACACAGCTTTGATGGATCTTTAAATATAGGCTGTTTTGTATTTAAAGCTCCTTGTTTTTTCCTTCTTTTATGAAAAATCTTTTATGGTAGGTTATATAACTTGTTACCATTATCTAGTAAGTGGAAAAGCTAGATTTTAAATGTTTTACACAACTTGCTAAAGATTTCTCATAGATGAATTGACTGCAAGAAATATTTAGGCAGTTTTACATGCACAATAAGTGCGCTAAGTTTTGACAGGTGTAGAAAAACCCTTATGAAGTATCTCAAGGAGCCAGAGGGTGCAAAATATCACGTCCATTCTTTTGCTTCTTTTGTCGAGAAAGGCAACTGGTTATTTTAGTTCTAATAATTTGGAACTAGTCTGCTTTTGTTTACGTTCAGAATTTAGGGTCTGAAGTGAACAGAGCAATGCGCGCTTATATATATATGTTACAGGAGAGGTGAAAAAGAAGCTTTCTTTTCTACCTAAGATTTTCTAATGGACTTTCAGAGTCTGGTGATTTTTTTTTTACAGTTACATCATAACCTTAATCCAGAGATTTATCAGTGCTAGAGGACCTTTAATAAAGAGTCCAATCCTAACGCTGTTTTGTATGTAAGCCTACATATATCCTGTCTGGAATGACTGTAGCTGACAACCAAGATAGTTGTGCCTAGCACTGCAACTTATTACAATTTATTTTGGGACCAAGTTACTAATCTCCATACTTTGCCAACTGTATATTCACACAGACACACTCAAAAAAAATAAAGTGTTAAACTGATAATTGGTTCAAAATGCCTCAGAGTAAATCTTTTATCAGTACACAGATTAAAGTTCACTTATGTAATAAATGCTTTTCTTAGCTTTCAAAAAGATAAACTCAGTGAGGTTTTCAGTTGAATTGAAACCAAGTTCCCTCTGCTTAAAAATTTTAATCATGGTATTTTACCAGGTTCTAGGGGTAGAAGAATGTAAACAGTATGACACACAGTTTATGATCTGGTGTTTTACAAGTGCTATCAAGTGACCCTGCCTTAGCAAGTCTTTAAAATGCTCCCTACCCACAATTAGTTATTAGTGACCTTAAGGATATGTTGTAGGTGGTAAGCACTATGTATAATGCAATGATTGATATACCAATCTATATGTACCTCCCATGCAAAACAAAAGTTTTGCATGTTCCAAACTATTTTTCATTTAAGTCTTTACTTTTTCCTTTCACATTGCCAAAATCGCACTTTATTTAGTTATTTCATAGGCATTAGTGTTTTGGATTTATGGTCTTTGTTTATTTCCGCTTGATTCATTACATGCAGAATTCTTGCAATGACAGAATTCTGCTTACAAGAATTGCACTTGGGATGTGGCACGAAAATTTCTGTTAAAGTCCACAGAAGTTTTTTTTTCTCCAGGAAGAAGAATAGTTTAAGACCTATCATGTACTGGAAGCTGGATTTGCAAACTCATGTGGTGCAAAATGGCTTAGGCAGATTTTTAAAATTAAAGTCTTTTTTCATAGTCAGTGGTCCTTTTTGCATTAAAATCTGTGAACTAGTAGTAAGGAATATTATTATCCATGGCAAACTTGTGACAAATTCTTTGGGAGAAAAACTTCAGCTCTCTCAGAGAAGTCTCATAAAGTCCTCTGCCACATTAAGTTATGTTTAAGCCTTTTCATCATATTGGGTCTGTGAGTGCTACCTAGTCACTCCTCACTTTCTGCAAGAAAGCGACTTGAGTCCTGAGGCCCACCTGCAACATTTGCTAAATGGCTGTAGCTATAAGATTGTTTATCCCACATTTTGTGGCTACACTCTTTTAGCTGCAATAAACATGAAATTAATTCAGTGTGGCTCAAACTGACAAAACTGCACCTGAACAAAACATTTTCTTACATTTATACCTTATAGTCAAATTGCAGCTAGATTACAAATGACACCTCTGATAAGGCTACAATATTTCTTAGTGCAGTTACTCATAGGAACCTCATTAATCTCAGTAATTTAAAAGCCACCTCTTCACTTGCAACACTGGATCCAAAATTTTCTTAGCTTCCAGTAAACTAATCAGATGGTTTCACAGCAAAATGTATGGGCTGGTCCAAGGGAGAAGTCAGCCACTCACACAACACATTCACCCCTGCATTCACTCCCAGTATAAGAAAAACAAGGATTTCCTTCTCAGGAGTGATGACTGTAGGAAAACACATAGCTTACCATTTTACCTTACCTTTCAATTTCTCTACCCAGTTTTTAGTGCTTACTGCAATGTTAGGAGTTTCCTAACCATATTAGAAGAATGGGCTTAGCATTTCTTCTTGCTTCTTCAGGTAAAGAAAGTCTCCCAGTCCTTGCAATACTATTAGCAAATGTCACTATTTAGTCTCTGGCATGTAATAATTACTAAATAAATCCAATCCCTGAATTCATTAAGTCACATTTTCTTAGGTGCAATAAATTCTATTCCACATTTTTCAAAACTTTAGCTTTTCAAAAGTACATATTAAGTTGAAAAGATTTTTGTCATATAATTTTGATAAAAGAGAAAGTGCCATTGTTTGGAAATTAACATTGCTGGATGATTATATTTTGATGTGCAAGAGAATTATACATACCAATTTAATTCTACAAGTTCAGGGTGCTTTAAGCAGGATGAGGAAAGTCTCACTGGAGGGTAAGAGGCCAAAAGAAAGAAAAATAATTTAAAATGGATGTATTATGTATTTAGCTTAATGTTCTTTATGTTCGCCGTATTAACATTTCTGTACTTTGGCAAAAGTGAGTAAACTGAGAAGCACAAAAATATTATCAAAAGACAAAAAGTCAACAAGTATTTTGAACTTATTTTCAGGGTGTAAATAAGATTTTGGACTTCTCTTTCTCTCATCATATATTACAAATTTTCTGATTGCTCTGAAAAGGTGAAGCCACCATTCCTCTTTTAATTTTTAATTATATATTGAAATTGAATTGCATGCTGTCATTGTACTGCAGACTGCAAGCACAGGGTATTGGGAGTTTAGATACATATTGTCAAACAGCTCTATTTCCTTTAGACCTTCCTTAGGAGCATCATTCATGAGTAAGGTGTACACACCTCTTAGAGTAGCAATGGAATTACTATATGATAAAGATTAATGTGTTTAGCGGAAACTGAGTTCAGCAAATAGCTGCTGTATTTATACGGAAAGCTCTAATTCAGTGGCAGTGTGTTTTCGTCTGATGAACAACAAGGATTATTTTCTAACAGACTTTTCCTTCCTAAAGAATAGGAAGAAGAATTCCTCTCCAGTTATTATTCAGAATGAAAATAGTCAAAATGATGTGCTTCAAGTAAATTTATTAGTTGCAATGAAAGTTTCCTGCTGTCTAAAGTCCAGGCAGTTTAGAACTTTTAGTGTATTTCAGCACTGGAAGTTTTGAACAGTATAGGGATTTTGAGAATCACTGAATGCATTCTGCTTCTATTTCTGTGTTGAATGGATTAATGTACAGTGACCCTATACATGGACATGGACATATTCATGGAGTCAGCAATCTTTTCTTCAGAAAAATATCAGCATTAGGCTTTTGTGGATTATTTGCATATTTTGAGGTGATGTGGGAAATATTGCCATAACATCAGATTATGTCAAAGCAGCATATGAGGTGACCTTTCCATTATTCCCATTCACACAGTTCTGAAGAGCTGAGAGTTCATTCTTTCCTAATATAAATTGCATCAACATCTTACAGCCTTGTCTTTCCTGTCCTTGGCACATTTTTCTTTCCTGATCCCAGTACAAAACAGGAGCCCAATGGGGACTCCAGAGTATCCTCTGTGAGATGGAGAGCTTCCGTCAGTTTCCTGGAGTGGAGAAGAGTGGATTCTGTAAGTGGGAGACTCTGTCCTGTCTTCTAGGTGTGCTTTATAGTTAAGGTCACTGCCGAGTCTCCGTGAAAACACAAACAATGCAGTTCTCTTCACTGGCTGCTGACAAAAGGACCTTCACAAACCACAACTAAAGAAAGTAGTGAGGAATTGGTTATTATTGTAAGGACTGTTTCTATTTGTATAACTGGGTATACATGCAGATGATCCTCACTAAAGGTACTCCAGGTACCAGCCAGCCCTTTAACCCACAACTGTCTCAAAGGTAAACAGTGACATTTTGTTCCTAATGACAAATCCTTTTGATGAGACTACCTCATGAAATTCTGTCAAGTTTACTTAAGGAAACAGTGAATGGGAATTTACTCCCTACTTGCTTGTAGATTAAGTGACTCCATTGGGTTTAATGGCACGGCTTTGGATGAACACTGGTATAGAAGAGAGAAGGGTCAAATTGATTTGGGTCAAACTTGAGGGGCAATCAAATTGCTTGTTTTCAGAATAAGCTGCAAGACATATTGAGTTGAACTTGATGTGAGCTGTCTGAAAACAAAACAGGGAGTAATTTACTAAACAAACTTTTTTTTCACTTTTTTCCCTGTAAGTTTTAGAACAGTACCTGCCATAACAGAGTCCCTATCAGAGAAAGGAGGGATAAAGCTGAAGATGGCAAATGAATAGTACCCCCTTTAACAACAGTTGGTTACTTCTTGCAATGAAAACCATACTAACATGTGGCCTGTTCAAATAAAAATTATTGGACTAGAGCATCCCGACTCAGAAGAAATGAGATGAGAGTAGGCAGTTGACTGTCTCGGGTCTTTTTGGGTCTTTCTCCTAACTAAATGAAATTTCTACCCTCCTTGCATACAGCCCAATCTTATCCCCCTCCTCCTATGTTATATATGGCAGATCTAGGTAGCAAGTTGTACAATATAGTCATATATGTGGTAGTATTTATTAAGAAAGCTTATGCAGGGTATGCATTTTAATATTTAAATGACCCTTAATGAGGTAAAAGTTCCTTTATTTTGGCCATAGTGTCCTTCAAAGTTCTGGTCATAGGACTATGTGCCATTCTGCGTCATTTTTCAGAGCAAAAACAGGACCATCTTCCTACCTCCACAGGACTTCCTCCTTTGGCCAATTCATCTTTTCTTGATGTCAGCTGTGCAGCTCTCCATCTGCAAAGATAATGTCGGGAGTATACAGTGTAGGCCGTAGATAGTAAGCGCTAGCCCTTGTCTGGCTCTTTGGTCATCATCCCACATCCTTTCTGTAGAAAGAGCTTTAAAATTCATTGTGTGCACTTAAAAACAAAGTGTCCTTGTCCTGGTTTATAATGATTCTCTTTTAGGTTGGGTTTCTTTAGTTATTTAATTACATTCTCTTCTACTTTGCATTTTTGGACAGATAACTTGCTGGAAATTTCTGCTGCTCTTAAACAAAGAATCTTTTGTGCTATATCAGCTTGCATTTTTCCTTGGATTGTGTTGTGCTGGTGCCTTTTCACTGACTTCAGCAGTGGAGTATTGTAGTCATAGCTTCACTAAGTAGACTTTAACAAACAGATTCACTGGCCCTTTCTCTGTGCTGCATCTTATTAACTGATCTGTGGGAAATGCACTTTATGTTGTTAAGGCATATGTGCTAACATAAACAATAAATTAACCTTAACTGGAGGAAGCTTTGAGACTCCTAATACAGTAACCTAGCAGAAAACAGAGTTTATAAAAGCTTTATACCTACCAAATTTCATGGTTATTTTTCTTTAAGTGTTCTCTACCTGTTTTCTACACCAGCCTTTTACTATTGCCTTTACCAAACAGATATTATGAATAATGCTCTGTAATTTCTTAATATGAGATAGCAAGGAAGACATAAATACTAGATTCATTCAGTTGCATCAAATGATGCAATTTTATTTCTTTCTGCTCCAGTTAAAAGGAAAACAGTGAACACAATTGCTGGAAGATTATTACTGTGAATTAGATGGCAGCATACATGTATCTATGTTACCAGTTTTATGGGGGCTGCTAATGATAACCTTCAAATTACAGACTGCAGTCTAGTTAAGAGGTCAAATACTAGAGTGCTAATTAATTCACACAAAAGTGCTTTGGATTCTAGTATTTAGATTGCTTTGTCATATTGTAAAAGTGTTAGAGCTCACAACTTGTGTAGTGAGAAGAATGTAGGTACTCGTGATGATGCAGGAATAGCAGCATCTTAAGCAGGAGGAGCTGAGGATGAAGGTGCAGTTCTGGTAACAGAGAAGAACTAGGAACACACTTAAACAAGGACAGACCCTCCCAATCCCCCTCAAATGAGATGTACATTGTCTTTGGGCCCTTGAGGGAGAAGTTTGTACTCAAACACTGTCTCTAGCACATTCGTTCACTTAGGGAATCTTATAAATTTATACTATGTTTCTAAGTGTAAAAGTTCATCACCTACTTCCCTCCCTGGAAACTAAAGAATAAAAAAGAATTTTAGAGCTCCTACATATAGAGCTGATTAGCTTAAATGCAATAAGCTCAATCCAAAGCCTGATTTGTCAGACAAAAGTGTTTAGATCTTTAAAGCATGATGCCAGCTTCGTCACTCACTGTCTGGCTTTGGACAATTTATTTTCAGTTTTGTTATGGAAGTATAACAAGACTTGGTGTAATTAGTATTGGTACAGGGCTGTGGAATTCATAAATTATTTGTTATATTTCAGAAAGAGGCTTCAAGGTTAGTATATGTAAATTCAGGGACCCCTGCAAAGGCATGCAATTTGTGTGTCCCTTGGCTTTAACAGAATTTCAGGGATTTCCTTGACATCAACACTTGTTCTAGTCTCACAATAAGTACAAGTCTGAGAGTGTTTGAGAAGCAGCACTGGAAAACTCTGATCCAATACTTGAAACTGAGTCCATAAAATGCTTTCAGCATTTGCTTAACTTTGAGTCCATGAGTTGTGCTATTAATTCAGAGCTAACTACTAGATTAAAATTAAATTCATGCCAAAATGCTTTGCTGGACTTTTACCAGATTATTAGGTTTATGATTTAGGAATCTTTTTTAAACTTCCTGACTTCAGATCTCCTGATTTAAGAATTTACAGTCCAGCTGAATGTGGTGGACTTATATTTCTGTGAAAGTAATTTTTGGGCAAGAGATCTCTCAATATTGAGAGGTACCTTGACAAATCTAAACAATGACTAATTTCTGTTCAGTTATCTAAATTTCCAAATGCTACTTTGTATGACTCGTACTCTTGTAGTTCACATTTATTCATTTTATTTTTCCCAAGACTAAAATCTATAATGCTATAAACCACCATGCCTCAGGCAACTGCAATGAGGCTACTACAGTTTACTTGTTTGAAGCTCTGGCTCCTGCTCAATACTACTTTCAATGTCAGCTTTATCATTTGTAGTACAGTACATAAGAAATGCATGTAAAAATATATGCTGCATCTTCCACTTATGGAGCAGCCTCAAATTAATTGCAAGGAGCCTATTGCAGATAATAAGCACTACTGAATAGTGCATATTGCCTTGCAGTATTGGGCTTGTAGTTGGTATTTTAAAGCTGAAAAATAAGGCTTTCACTTTAAAGTAGGTATTTGGGGGCTTATGTCCATTAAAAAAGATCTCTGCATAGCCATAAGATTTCAAGCTGTAATTTAAAATTATATAAGGTAATAAGTAGCAAGAAGTGGGGTTTTGGGGTAGAAACAATCCTCTGGTGTTTTACTTAGCATCATTCCAAGCAGTGGTCTGAAATTCACTGTCGTAGGTCAATATTCAAAAGATGAGTGGTTGCTTTGACTAGAGGTTACCTTGTTTCCTATTGAATGGGTAAAGGTGTAGACCACTGAATGTCTGTGATACAGGAATATTTTTACTGAAAACGTGAGGATTCTTTTTATTAGCACATTAAAATATTGATCACTTGATATGCTGTAGACAATTTCTACTTTTTTCTGATTAGCTTAAGGGAATAAATTATTTACATTTGATATGACAGTTTTTAGAAATGTTCAGTGTTGCCACAATAAATCAAAATTTCTGTTGGTCTTTTGGGATAAAGGGTTTTATTACTATCTTAAACAATAGAATGGCAGTTAAAAACAGAATAGATTTTTTTTTTTCCAATAGCAGTCTCATTTGAATGTTTTCATTTATCAAAACATTTTGTGTTGACTTAAAAAGCATATTTTCTGCTACCTGGAGAAGTCCATAATCCACTCAGTAAAGACTGAACATCAGAAAAAATGTATTTAATGACAGAGTAAAATTCACGAAAAACTGTTCTGGTTTTGTTTTGGTAGGTACACATGTTGTTGAATGTTGGTGATATAAATTTTTTGCCTGTGTTAACACATTTCCTCTTGTGGTCATCTTAATAATATACCTTTTATTCAAAGTCTAGCATTCAAACACATCACAGGTGAGTATTTTAGTTTTAAAATCTTAGATATTTAAGCTGAAGAGAAGAAATGGAACTATAGAGAACAATAATTCTTTTCACCAGTGAAAGTACCTGAGAAGCTACATATGACTAAGCTGGAGTTAGGGCATTTTCTTAATAGCTAATTTGATAAAATCCGGATAGTTTATGTATGACTTAAACTTTGCCTGACTGTAAAATGGCATTGTTCATTAATGAACAGCAAATCTACACAATAGCTCAGGACAAGAATTGAAAAATTCTATATCTATATGAAATTACAGAAGGAATTCAGAGAGCTAAAATCAAATTATTAAAACTGGAACATTACAAAGATCCTTGAGCTAACTTCTCTGTTCTTAGAACCTATATATTAGATCCCATTTCATGTCTGTCTTTGCTGTACATTTACTATATTTTTTAAAAAATTCTGATTATTTTTTCCTTTTTTTTATTTAAAGAGAATGCCAGGTTTGTGGCTGGACATAAGTGTTTAAAAATGTGTAGGTATGGTTGGTCACAGTAGTTAAGAAACCTGTATTTAAACAGTCATACCAATTTAAAAATACTATCACTGAGAAGTTTCCAGGGTTCTCAGGCAAGCTGAAATAAGCAGATATGGTCAAGACTAACATGGTTTTATATTGTCTGTGAAAACATAGCATGAAGTCTTTAGCCTGTCAGGTCCTCAGTAAAACTCTTGCTGACGTTGGTGAAGAGAGGATTTCAGCATGATACTGCTGGTGCTTGTAATTTTAGCACCAATTTTGCAGCAGTTGGTATTTTTATTGTATGCTCAGCTCCAAGTCCTGCTTATCATGAAACTCTCAACTGCATGCTAGCACCAAATCTACAAAATAGTGTTGGGCCCAGATACCACTAAAAGGTTTCATGCCCTATGATGATGCATTTGTACATTATGTTTTTAGACAGTCACACCTTGTATCTTGCTCCCCTGTTATTCTCTAAGTCCATAATCTATTAGCTGAGCGCTTGCACAGCAAAAGCAGGAGGTGGTTCTGCTCCTATTTTGCTGTGGCCATGGTATACACACACTGCTCATAGTTCTGCCCCAGATACAATAAGCAGTACCTCTGTAGTGTCAGATCTAGAGATTCAGAAGTCTCTAGAATTGAAAGTTCCTAAAGTAACTGGAGCTGTAAATTGCTAAGAGAAGCAATATGTAGGACAGTTTGGGCATTTGCCACTAGGGTTTTTTTTAAACATCTTTGTTATACTAACTATTGTGAACATTGTCATGGTCAAAACGTATCTCCACTACAGGCACAGGAGCAGCAACCTTGCCAAGCCAGAACTAGAGAGATAGCAGCACATAGTACAAATTCCTCTCTGGTAATGCTTTGGAAGAGTGTTGAACTGGGCCGAGTACAGTTACAAGTTGGGGTTGGAGTGAACTCAGAATCTCAAGACTCATGCTCCATTCCTTTCACCTCCTCCACACACTGGAGACTAGGGAACATATCCAGAGCTGTGGATCTGCTAAAGTGTCTACAATTTTTTTATAGATTAAACTTTGATTCTCTAGTTGTGGAAAAAAAGTTTCCACACAACCTTTCTTCTCTGAAGGAAGAAGCTCACAGAGCATCTGAAAAGAACCTGAATTGTGCGGTTAAACAAAGACCCCAAAGTCCTCATATTTTAACATAACATAAGTAAATAACTTTTTGGACAAAGTAATGATATTTTAGTGTTTAGCAAGCAAAATATGGAAGATAGTTATTCCTCATGAGGCTGTTCCTCCTCCCTGAAGGTATAGCTGTTCCAGTTCAAACTGGCTATAATGAATATCATCACCAGTAAAAATCTCTAAGTTTTCCATCTTAGTAAAAACTACCTTAGGAGATTTGATGGGATCAGGAAAAGGTTGGTAGAATTTTTCTGGTGACTGTATGTTATTGCATCAAACTCTACTTGTAGCACTTGTGGGTACCAGGATATTTTGAATCATTACTGTAAGTCCTTTAGAAAATGAAAGCCCCTTTCATCCTGACGCGCTATTGTGTAGCCCAGCCCTTTAGCAGAAAAACATAAGTCTGTATAATAGTGTGTACCTCTAGCCTCTAATGAAATCTCAGAGTACATACAGGAATGCCATTACAATTCACTAGGCCAAAATTAGTTGCTTCTATTTAATCCAGTTGTCGTATATGTATTTTTCCTGCACTAATCACTAGACCATTGAGTTCGAGCATTTCTGTGATAACTGAGGGTATCTCCCTGGAGTGCAATCAGGTTCCTACCATTGATATGCATATCTGAAAGGTCCTGAAGTTTTTAGCGTCCCTCTAGCAAATAGTTCACTTTTAATTGATACGCATTTTAGCTATGAGAACACTCAAGGATTCTTGTTTAAAGAACAGACAAAATGAAGGATTGAAAACTAAAGACAAACAGAAGTACAGATTTCTTTATACCTTATTTGAATGAATACTGTTGATGACGTGCTGAAAAATAATACAACATAATATATGGCTGAAAGCATATCAGCACAGTACTTCTGTTTTTTACACCAATCTCTACAGAACTTTCCTAAAGCACATTTGCTAATATTTCAGAAAATATATTGAATTGTTCAAGTTTTTGCTATTATGGTAGCTTTGGAAAGAATTAATTCTTTGAAGAGTCTACCATTTTCATAAAATTTTTAAACTTCTTTGACAGTGTAAGTACTAATTACAGAAAGTACTAATTACAAACCAACATTTGTAAAATACCAGATATGAGTTTTAAACAAGTATATATCCTATACCATGTTTTCAGAAGTGGCTGACTACAGAAGTATAAGATAAATTCAGACACAGTGATATTCCTGCAATCTTAGAATGGTTTATGTGATAAAAACCATGTGATGAACTGGCTTTTTTTCACACTGTAATGATGGAGGTACCAATTCCTATGGAAGTGTGAAGAAATAGACTGTTCCCAATTGCTGTGGTTAAGAACATCTTTACCTGTTGAAGTTGAAAGACATACCAGGAATCTCCAAGCTTTGCCTACAACTGTAGCCTGGTCTGTGACTCTTCTAAAGACTATAGATTTTATTATTTTTATGTTGTTCTCCCTAGTCTAAAGAACTTAGGAAATATGTGCTGGATAAAGATCACAAACATACTACATTAACAGGCACTTTTTAGAATCCATCAACATGCTAGAAGGATTTCAAAGACATTGTGGCTTCCAACAACAGGAACAAATTTGGATGACAAGTTCATTTGGCTTTACTGTAAACTTTAAATAAAGTTATGCAGTATAAGTCTTTTGTATGAGAAGTGCTGACCTAAATAAATTACACATAATTATCTGCATTTAAATTCTTACTAGAAGTAATATTCATTGTAATGAATTATATTTTGATAGGAATACTCTTACAGATTTCAGTCCTGAATTTCAAAATCAGTCTAATTTTTAAATTTGTAAATCCAATTTTATTTCCTCAGGAGATTTTAAAACATTAGCAAGTGGTCTTGTTGCTCTTTGAATAGCAGGGAGCCAGAAGTAGCCAAATGGAATGACCTGCTTGTGGCAACATAGGGAGTTAATGACACAGCCTGGAAAAGAAATAGAGCATCCCAAAGATCCATATCCTGTCCTGTGGACTATGATGCCTTTCACTGCTATATTTTTCCATCTATGCAAACTATGTTTTGGGTTGTTTAGTTGTTGTTGTTGTTGTAGGTTATTTTGGTGGGGTTATTTTCCCTTCTGATTTTTGGGTGAAATAGTAGTCAGGAATCATTAAAGAAGCAAGGAGATTAAAAAGAGGAGGAATTTAAATTTTTCAGTGTTTGGGCTTAAAGGCTGTATGTGAAGGAAATTCATCTATTTCATACCCTGAATTTTAAAAAGCCACTATACAATGACAGCTTGTACTTTCGTGCAATGCAAGAAAACTAATAATTGAAAACCTCTGAAGGGCTCATGTCATATTTTTAATGTATTCCTGTTCAGTGTTCTGAGTAGAAGTTTTGTTGTTGCTATTGGTAGAGGATAGTTTGAACTGATTATATACTCTGTTATAAATAAGTGTATTTTGTTCCCTGAGGAATTATTCTTCCTTCAGGAACAGGAAAAATAAACAAAGGGAAAAGGGTATATTTTAAGGTTGCTGTCAAGTCTTAGCTATTCCTGGGCTTTCAGATTTTTTTTTTCAGCTACAATGTCCTAAATATAAAACATTTTTCATTTTAAATCCAATTTCTAAATGGTTTAAGAAGAGACTTTTCCAAGTTAACCAGTAGGTATCCCATTGCTGGGTAAACCCTTTGTCCTTCCGAATTACCAGGAAAGGTGGGAAAAGCATGGCCTGAATCTATGTTTGCAGTCCTGTGATTTTTGAGTCTGGCAGAGGCCAGACTCATTTTGGCATAGATTAGAACCATCTAAAATGGTTCTGTTGTTGCTGACTGCCTGAGACTATGTGGGATCATTCATAACTGAAGGTGCTCTGGGAAGGTGCTTTAATAAATGGGGAATCCTCAGGAAGTCAGTTAGATTAGTTTCCAGATGGTTGGTACCACTTGAACAGAGGCAAAAAATGTCTAATTTCAGGTTCACAAGATATGAAGAAATGCGCAGTTCTGCTACAAATAAACTTACTTGAGGAACAAATAAGATTTCAGTGGCTTTCTGGAGTTTAGTGCAAGGTGCAAACTGTGGGCAAATGGCTATTGTTCATGCCTTTAACTAGCTGGATTTTGCACTTGTGCAGCTACACTGCCATTGACATCAGAGCTAGTTTAAATCTAGCTTAACTGCATTGATACTAATTGCTTCCTGTACTGTGGTGTCAATTTGGCACTCACTGGTCGTGCAATATCCACTGTATTTCAGTTTTTTTCTTTAATTTTTGGTTTGTTGGTTGGTTGGTTTTAGTTTTTTTGCTAGGCCACTCTTGTCTCTGCAGCTGAAATGAGCAATTGATCTTGTTATTTATTCTACAATAAATACATCATAATACATACAAGAAATACATCATAACTCACACAGTGTCTAGTAATGCCCATATCAATTTGTGTGACAACCTTACAGTTAAATTTCAACTGCAGTCATCACTAATTATCAGAGGAGTTTCTTAGTGTCCTTTCTCTTATTCAGATTTTTTAGCCTTGCTTTCTATGTAAACTGTATCTTTGTGTTGCCAGTAATGATAGTGAGTAAGAGAATTTTTACAGCCCTGTAATCTTGGTGGACTTCTAAAGGTGCACAGCACTTTGGATAATGTTAGAAAACATCCCTAAAAACAATCGCTCTTAATCTTATCAAAGATGCCTGTGTTGTGAGGGCAAAAATTAGTTATTACCTTAGCTTTTCATCCATGCATAATAGGATGTTATAATCAGAGATGTATGCTTGGGGCCATGAGAAACATCCCACTCTGAGGTTACAAGTTCTGAATTTATAAAATGCAACATATGTAAGATAAATACACAGAAAGTAAATGCCATTTTAAAATGAGAAAATCTGTTTTGTGTATTTTAGTCTTTGTGCAAGGAGTTTAAGGCATCTTCTTGACTGCAGTAAACGAAGGGTTCTTATTCCTCCCCCCACATTTGTTACAATACATTATCAACAGAAGAAACTATGCCATGCTCTTCTTACAGCAAAAACTTTCCCCCTGAATAGGGGTCTCATCATCTTGGTTCCTGCAGCATTAATCATCCTCAGTGCTCATGATGTACCTTATCAAATTAAACCCTAGAAACTAACAACACCAAGAAAAAGTCAGCCTGAAAAAAAAAACAACAACCAAACAAACAAAACAACAACAACAACAACAACTTAAACCTATCCTGAACAAAATAGTGACAAAGCACATGTACTGCAAGGCAAAGCTGATGTAATTTAGAGATCATGCAACCTCTCTCCTTCCTTCTGCGCTGAAGCATCTGTGGCAGGATGGGAAGTCAGGATCTCTCTGTGCAAATACCGACAGAGCAGAAGCAACTTCCCGTTTTCCTTATCTCTTATTCCACTTTAGTTAAATCAGGCAGAGCAAAGGATGTAGAGTAGGTGATAGTTCCTTTGGGAATATCTAAGTTAGAATCATGGTAATTGGAGTGAAAGCAATCAGTGAGTTCAGACACTTTCAGAGAAACCTCTAGATGTCTCAGTGCTTTCCTTTGTCATCCCCAGTAACTGCAAAATAAAAATGGCTATCAAAAAAACCCAAAAAAAGGTAGGCATTGTGGCTCTAAATGCATGCATTATATAAAACACAGAGTTGTACACCGATCTGCTGCATGACAAGCTTGAGTCTTTGGATCGCCTACCAGGTGTTGATGAAAAGCCACACAGATTCTTAATTCAGAAACTCCAATTTTTCCTCTGTTCCTGTGTTCATTTTCTTTATCAGCAGGGGTTGACTTACACTTTCAAAACTGATTAACATTTTAAAACTGTGGGAGCACTTTGTGTGGCATTTCAAATTATTTTAACCCTTTAGCTCTTTGCTGGAGCTGCTCTTTGATGTTTTATCTTCCTCTTTTTCTTCTTTTCTTCTTCTTCTTCTTTTTTTTTTTTTTTTTTTTTTTTTTATGTTTGGAATACAGGTTATGCCAGCATGTCAGCACTTCCAGGATGTATTCTGCATTGTGCAGAATGCACTGGAGGCATTAGTTACATTAACTAAATTTTGATAGTACAAATAGATAGATGTTTACTAGTTTTCACCTCATTGTCTAACCTACCCACAGGAGTGGAAGAAACAGCTTTGCCTTAAGGTTTTGAGAAACCAAATAGTTTCCTTAATCCTCTCCATGTTCTGTTTATCCTCAAAATATTGTCTCTGATACAGCTGTTTAAAGTCAACAGGACTTTTCCTTTTCAGCATGTTTTCCCCTCAATCTTCTTTTTTCTGTTTTCCCCCCTCTTACATGCTTGACAACAGTGATGTATGGACAAAGCAGGGACTCACTGCACCCAAAGACGCAGCTTCCAAGTCTGCCTTCTCTTCAGCAGTCAAAGCCTGTTCTAAACCATGACTGAGGAATATTATTGACTTAAAAATAAATATGGTACTTGAAGGCTTTTTCCATATTCATAGACAAACGTGTAGCTGCAATTTGAAGCCAAGGAAAACTATTAAGCAATGCCTACAGGTTTATCTTTAGCCCACTGTGAATTAAAAAGGTCAACATCAGTTCAAGTCCACTAATTATGTTGATAACATGGCTAGAGATTCTTAGGAAAAATTCAGTTCTAATGTCATCTGAGTAAGGACAATCCTTTCGACCCTGGTGGGACTTGCACTTGAGGACCCATTTTGTTTCATGACTCCAAACATGAATGTGGACATTACTTACCAGCTGCTGTTCTGCAGTGTTCAGCAGGACACTCAACATTGTAAATATTAGTTTATTTTGCTTCTTACTATTTTTCAGCAAACAGAAGTCCAGTAACAGGAGAATTTTGCTATTCTCTTATAGTTAAGAGTGCAGAAACAAAAATATGTTTCTGGTTTCCTACAATATATTGGGATAAAAAGCTGGGCAGAGGTCTCCTATTTTCTAGCTTGTCAGTTTTAGGAATTCAGAAAAGTTGTGCATGATCCAGTAGTGAAGAACAAGAAAGAATAAAAGACAAGAAAAGCACAATACATCTGCATCTGAAGATGAATTACCCATTTCTAAACCTACATCTTTTAACTTTCACCTCTTTCCCTTTTTAACTCCACTTTGTCTGAGATTCACTCCCCAATGCCCAGATCCTCCCTCAGGATTCCTTGGTTTGGAGATTGCTATTAGTCCTGTCCATGCATTCAGTGATGGGGATGTTGATTTTAATATGTATTTTTGTAACTCGTTTGGTAATGACCTGCTACCACTCTTGTGCACACGTTAACTAACAGAAGTGGTAAACAGAAACTCTTAACAGTTGTGCCCGTAGAACAAAGACAAATGGAAAATGCAAAACACTATGGAGAATCAATCACGAATGTATTTAGTGTTCTCTAAATTCACATTTACTTTCTGAAAATGTAGCTGTTTTGATAGTTAGTTAAAAAGAAATCTCCTTCAGTTTTACTCTTCCCCCTGTAAGAATAAACAGCACAGGACATTTCGGTTTATCTTTGTTTCATTAAGTAGGGTCAGGCAAGAATAAGAGGAAGTAGAAAAATCTGCTTGTAATGTTGGAAGAGGTAGGGTCTTAAAAATCTTACACAATACGAAAACCATAAGCATTTCTGAAAAGACTAGCTATTTATTATTTTGTGTTACAACTAGTATTCTGAAATATTAGTAGTTTTTTGACATTTGATTATTAGGTACAAACAGCACTTTTTCAGGTTTGGAGGCAGGTAATTTACAGCTTATTGTAGGGGAAGTGGAACCAGAGGAAAGCAAAGTTGGAATGCTTCATCTACATTTCTTCACCCTTTCTTTGATACTGTTAATATTCAGAACAATTTCCATTTTCTAATGTTCTTCCACTAGTAGTATTTTAGTTATTGATATTTGTCCATTGTAAATAAAAAGTAAGAAATCTGCTAATGCCCTTTGATTGAGGTTCTGTTCTTTCCTCCCAAAAAACTTATACACAGAGTCTTTTCCTTCAGAAGTATTCCTCATTAGGAAGAGCAGATGCATCTTATCATAAAGTGTTGAGGGTTATAGATTCTTTCAAGCAGTTTTCTCTCTCTCCAGGTACAAATTGTTAAATTCCCAAGCACTGTCAGTGTTCTGGAGTGTTCACATATTTAGAATATAGTGTCATTGGAAGCTCCAGGCAAATCATGTGAAAGAATAGAAAAATGTATTAAAGCCTAAAAGCTAATGAGAACATAGTACAAATACTTTTCATAACTGTTGCCCAGATTACTTCCTCGGAGGAGTTAGACTAAAGTAGTTACATCAGGAAAACAGGCACACCACAAGTGGGTGCCAGTATTGTCCCTTCAACCCTGTATAAAGTAGAAACACAAAACCCCCAAAAATGTTTCTTGTACCTTTTTGACAATTTTAATTATTTGAAGGAAGATATTAATCCATATTTCTTTTCATACTCATTCATATTTTGAAATTTTGTTCTAAAGTCCTTTTTCTCTTCAAATTAAACGTATTTCCTGAGGACATATATATCAATTATTTTGAAAGTCTGCAAAAGCCAACAGTGCAAATACTGTAGGAATTTAATAAACACAGAACTGAAACAATACACTGAAATTGCTTGTCATACAAGATCTCGAAACAAGGGAAAGGTTGTACTCTATTCAGAAAACATTTTCTTGAAGTTTGCATATACACCTTTTTTTTTCCTTGTGAAGTTTTAAAGTTGCACGCACACATACACTTGCTTGAAGCCTTATGAAACTGAAATGTCAAGTGAGAGTTGCTTTATATCATGTTCTGTCAATCAAAGTAAGCAAGGCTTTATGCATCTCTTGCTAGTATATTGGCACTTTTTGAAGAGTGTTTCGGAGGGAGTGAGAATAAATAAAGATCCTTCAGGCAGTTTCTCATTTGTGGATGAGGAATCAAAGCAGTCTGAAACTTCATTTTCAGCCTGATACCCTGAAGATTGTTGGCTGATAATTCTGGATGGAACAGCTTATCTGGGAGGATTAGGAAGAACATGGGCTTCCTATTACTGCTGGCTTCAGCCTATTCAGCTGGGCAGACTCTGTCACACATTATCTGTGCCTTTACATATGTCACTAATCTTATCTATATCTTTTCAGCTCCTTCTGTTGGAGCTGTGGTTTCCTGTGCCTAAACCTCCCATTTCTTCATTATACCAGCTGTATAGGCATTAGCCTTCGCTAACAGCCTTTCTGTGCCATGTCATTCAGTAATGGCTAGTAATGCAAAGGTATGAGAAGGTAATGGTTGTGCTTTATCTCAGATCTTACAGGCCTCACATCAATGTATTAAATGCACACCTCCTTCCCACCAGCATCCTCCATTCTCCCCCCATCATTTTTGCCAATCCGCTCAATGAAATAAAATCACCTCCACAATAGAATATCTCTGCAATCATTAAAAATAGTGGAAGCAGGCAATTTGGGGGCAACTGTATATGCTGGAAGGGTCAAACTAGTTTTTAACCAACAAAACAAAACCATCCAGATCTTCTGCCATTCTCTCATGGATTCCTAATTAGTGTTACAAATTTAATGATGTTCATCCCTAGGACAAAGTAGCTCAGAAGAAAGAAGAATTAAACTCTCTGAGAGTTCCTGCCCTTTTAAATTTCATAGATAATCCCCATCACCACACCTGCTCTAAAATACTTTCTTAGCTCCAGCTGGCTCCCTATCTGCCAGCTAAGCTCCTTTCACTCATATTCTGCTTTTGCCTTTCAGTTCTCTTGCCACACTGCCACTCTGGTGTCCTCTTTCCTTTCTAATTAATTTTCTGCTGTTTCTTCGCCTCCTTCAGCCATTTTCGACTTCCTCATTCCTTGTTACTGTAATAAAAATTACAATAAATAAATTTTTAAAAGTGAAGGAAATTAAAGCAATGAAGTACCACTTCACCCATTTATTTTCCCACTAACAATGTTTTTGACTGTAAAGTCTTTGGGGCAGGGACTGGTCCTGTGTGTTTTCATTGTGCCTAGTACAATACACATTAAAAAAAAATAGAGAAATATGATAATCAGTCCTTATCTTGATGGTTTTTTTGCGTACCATCAGAATGCAAACTAGAAAAACATGTCACTGGCCTCTGAGTAATTACTCATGCAATAATACTATCTAGCACTTTATTTCTTATTAGTAATTCAAACAGTTGTATATGTGATTCATTTTAATTACATTTAAATAAAATTTAAATTATTTTAAAGCAGGGAAATTTTCCGTCCTGTTTTTACTGTCCTCACACTTTGTTTTACTTTAAATTGTCAAGTTATTAGGGGTTTGTATCTTGTCTGTTCTCCAAGGTTGAAACAATAAGCTTTAGCTGAACCTGACAAACATAATTTCTCTTCTTCATAAATAAATGCCTTGAATGTCATGTTTTCCCCATCCCACTACCACAAGTCCAGTCAGGCCCATGTCATTTAGCTGAGACACATTTTTTATTCCGTTACAAGCAGAAGAAAGAAGAAATGTAACCTATATCCCAAACATTGTGACCCGCCCCAGAAAAGGGAGGGTAATCCAGATTCTTAATAAATCCCTTGGGGTGGACTGGAGTGAAAAGACACTGAATAATTGGTTTTAGTAAACATATATATGAAGGGGTTTTTTTAGAACAATTTTGTTTCAAAGGTAAACAGGTATGTTGCCATTTTGGGTGATATCTTTCTATAGCAATACAGCATCTATGTATATGTTATCATCTATACAGCAATATCAAAGCATCTATAGCAATATGGCAATTAAAGCATAGCAATAATCATCTAAACAGCAATATCAAAGCATTGTTAAAGCATAAAGATAGCACTTAAGGAAATGCATAAGGGAGAGAAAGTGGAAGAAAGGATAATGGTGGAAAGATGTATATAGTCACCGCCCACTGGATCCAGCGAAGAAACTTGGTAGTCGCAGCTTCCATATCTGTTGGATGAAGTGGTGGTCTTGGTCCGTTGGGATGGGGGCAGCCCCCATGCAACTCAAAGAAATTATGAGTTATTAGACACTTCCAGCTCAGATGGGAACACCTTCTACCTCTCAGGGGTGGGGGAGTTTTACAATGGAATGTCATGGGCTATGTCAAGAGCCTCCACAAGCCTCTGAGCCTCTGACATCTCCGATGCTGCCTATTGTACCAGCATCAATCTTGGTCCATCATGGTCCAACATTTGAGGTGTATAGCCCAGACCAGATGTGCAGAGTTCACATAAAGGGAGGACACTGGCACAATAAAAGGGATTTTCCCACCTTTAAGGACTTGCCTCTTTTTAGCCTCTTTCCTTCCTCAGGCAAGCATCTGCACCCAGGATAGCTGGACAATGGCACCCACTTAACTGATTCTTTAGCAGTAATGGTGGGTGTGTGAGGGGGTGTGTGTGTGTGGATGTTTGCTGGGTGAGCAGCTGTTTCTTTTCAGCTTGCAAAAATCTTTTGGTGATCTTAGAATGTGTAAATCATTAACTGTTTCAGTCTCTGACACCAAAGCTATATGGTTACTGCTGAATTATATAGCTGAGATAGCCACAGAGAGTTGTGTTTGCTCCAGCAGTGCTGGCAAGTGCAGGAAATGATGTGTTGTAGCAATGGAAGATTACCTTGACTTTCAGACATTTATAAAAGCTGTTAACTGCAGAACCTGCAAGAACTTCTGGTTTTCAGCATTCATGGTCTCTCAAGGTCACAAGGAAAAATTTAATTTCAGACGCTTCCAGGGAAATTGTTTTCATTCTTCTAATCCAATTTATTTGTTCTTCCCTCTGCTCTTGTACATGGACTTTTTCAACAAGCACTGGGATAAACTGAGCATTTGATATAAAGTTAATTTTGCCCATGCAGTTAGGTATGTCACCGAGTGAAATGTATAGACCTAAAAAGGGCAAGGCTCATTCTCAACACAGAGAATCCAGTGTTCCATCAGGTGGACCTGTATTCCTTTATGATACATACAATACGAAGAGCTATTAAAAAAAAAAACTCTTAAATACTTAATTTGTAGTCTGCCCTTGTCAGAGTATATGTCACTTACAAAAGGATAACATGTGGCATGTAGACTCATCATTAGCCCAAGGTAACAGAGGTTATGACTTCTAATTCTGCTCTCAGCCCTGCTACAGAGTTACTACATGACCTTGCACAAATCACTTAACCTTTATATGACTAATTTTATCCAACCATAAAACGGGGATAGTAAATTTTTAGCTACACACAGCAGGATGATGAGAATTAATTAATGCTGTTGAAATCCTGAAAGAAGGCTTAATATACAGGGCTTAATTTCACTAGTATTCACTCGCTTACTCTCTGTCTTGAGCAGTTACTTCTAGTTGAGCAAAATGAGTGTAAAACCTACCATCTGGATTTGTTAGCATTGTTCAGATTCACTGTGCTTAGATATGAAGCTCACACAAAACACTCTAGAGAATCAACCCAGAAGAAATCTCAAGTGCTTCGTTACTAATATAACTTGTATATCCACATACACAGAGTACATTCAGAATTTCATAGGAGGGGCTCCAAGTCAGTATATGTAAAAATAAACATCTGATTAAAAACTCCTATCTGGTTTACTGCAGCAGCAAGCAGCAGTCAGGTGGCCATATGCCCATGTGTGTGGAAGATAAAGTGTGCATTGTTCATGTTGTTCTTCAACTTCCATTTTTTTTAAATTTGACACTAAAACTTCACTAATTCTGGATTGTGAGAGCAAATTTCCAAGATAAAAGCAAGGGGATTTTCATTAGAAAACTCAAGTTGGAAATGTAGTATCATGTCACCTACCAATATACTGGAACTTTATGGAATAGGACCATTACAAAATACACAGTAGGAAGAGCTAGCTAGTATCCATGTCTAGTAGTTGGAATGAGGGGGGAGTGGTACAGCTCACTTTACTCTGCTGCTGGCATGCTCTTTTACAGTGGGCAATCCAAATCAGTCCTAATCCAATTTCAAACCCCACATATTAAAACATAAAGATATCCTGATATGGCATAGAACAACCAGTCTTCAATCTGTTGTCTTACCTAAAGCATGCATGGGTTTATGCTCAAAGCAACCACTTTATTTCTTTCTACCACTAAGGCAGAACATTCAAGTTACTGTAATTGTTGCAAAACTTCATCAAATTAATAATATATTCACATTAAAACCTGAAGATCAAAGTTATGGAACTGCCAAGAAGGCAGAAAGCACCAATCTTGTCTGTAGATATCAGTAATACAATTGCCTTATACTAGACTATCAACAAACCCACAGATTATTGGTTCAAGATCATGTGTGGTGTAACTGGAAATACTTCATGGCATGCCCTACCTCAAGCATATTTTCACATTAACCTCAGAAGATTCTTCGTCATAAGGAAAAATGAATTCTTTATGCAATGGGAGTGATTAACCTTGAATCTTCAAAGACAAGATGATTGGAAGGTGTGTGTGCAGGGTGCAGAAGGAAAGATTCTACAATTTCCAAGGCATTTGAAAACTGATACATTTCTGAGAAAATGAACAAAATAAATATGTCTCTCTCCTTAGTTTGCTGTTGCAAACATTCAAGCATATTTTGCTGTAAAACCTTGTCTCTTTTAAATTATCAAAGCAGGATGTGATCCAATCAGTTAAACTGAAACAAGTCAGAAAAACAAAAACACACTTAAACGTCCCATTTACTGAAGATGTTACTTGAAGATAATGATGCACAGGACCTAAGAGATTTGGAGGAAAAAAAAGTAAATAGAAATCAACCCCAGCTTAATGATGTCTATGATAAAGTGTGTAGAGCGGAGAATGTTGGTGGTTGTTGAGGAACACATTCAGTTCAGGTAGCTCAACGTGCAGCCTCAGTGAGAGCTGCGGGTTGAGCTCTAGGTGGTGAGATCCCTGGGCAAGAGGCCATGACCTCCTGATCCTTTGCATACAGGGCCCAGGGACCTGTGGCCCAGCCAGGGCACTAGACACTGAAGGACACAGCAGCAGCCAACGGCTCCCAGACTTTCTTTCACTTAGACTGTGAGGATCTAAAAACCCAGGGGTTCCTTTGTTCTGGCTCCATTCAGAGGCACCCGACTCAAGTTGTTATTTTTTTATGTAGTTACTGCACCATGATTGCATTATTTTAAGGATCAGGACATCGGAGACTCTGCCATGGGAAACCTGGGATGGAGCCGGTAAGGACACCTGCTCTGACTGTGAGTGTGTGTGGTGTAGCTGTGAGGGGCCTCAGTCCCAGCTCAGGGGGTGTGATAGTGACTGCCAGAGGGGGTCCTGGATGTCAGACAAGGAAGTTTCTTCAAGAGTGGTGACACTTTTCTCTTTACCTTTTATTAGGACTAAGAAAATCTTTACTTGCACATTTGATTGGAGCATGGTGCTAATAACATTTAAGAGTTGGACCTGATGATCCTTGAGGGTCCCTTCCAAATCTGAATATTCCGTGAAACTCTGTGAAACTCTGTAAAGTCATTTTACACACTGCTAAAATTATTTTGCACCTTACACATCTACGTTAATATCAGCACAGCAGAAGAATATGACAGAAACAGCTAAACACTGCCAAAATAGTTTACCTTTAAGCATATTTTCCCCTGGGTCAAAGAGAATAAATGTGCTTTGCTAAAAAAATAAAATAATGATAAACTGATAGTAGTAATAATGCAGCACAGACTGTTTCTATAAGAAACAAGTAAAGCTAAGCCATAATACATAAATGCAAAGTATTTTTGGCATTGCATGTTTGTTTCAATAAATAACCAAAAAATTGCATTGACTAATTTCTTCTCTGGCTTCTCCATTTATTATGTCTGTCTGGGATTCTTTATTCACTGTATTCCTTCATCAATTTCAAGAGAGCATTTAAGGAGGTGCTGATTATTAAAGCAGATGAATTTTTCAATTGACTCACATAAAACATACACAAAAGGTTTTCAGATGTGAGGTATGTATTCTGTGAGGACCACCCAAGGAGGTACCCACCTGGTGGCCCTGCATTAGATTCTACTGCTCCCACCCTATCATGCCACAGCCTGAGCCAGTCTTCTCAGTCAGTCATACTCACTCATGCAAGCTCAAAACTGCTCTTTTTCTGGTAATATCCTAAAAGAGTACTGCCTCCAAGAAAAATCCTGCAGCTCTAGAAATTCCCTTTTTTCTTCTAAATGCAAGTCTAATGCACGTCTTCTTATCTTTCCCTTCCTCAGGCTGGTTTGTAGTCTTACCCACTGCATTAACTGACTTTTACAGTATGGCCTTTAAAATGGCAGGAAACTCAACAACTTCATGCATGTAGGTAGTGACCAGGAGACTTTTCACATCATGCAGCTTATGGCACGGACATGGCTTATCTCTCCTTACTTTACGTTCATTTTTAAAACATGTAATAATTTTAAGGGGATTTTCCTGTTCACTTCAGTCCCAATGCAGTCTTAAAAAGCAAGTCTTTTGTAGTATGCTGACATGCAATTGATGGGACGATATGCTGCTTGCAATACCCTGAGGTGTATTACAACATGCTTCCCACTTCATGTAGTGAACCAGAGTATACAGGTGGTGCCGAGTGTATTTTTATCTTAAAACAACCTTTTCTTAAGTTATAATCAGTCAATCTTACTGAAACTGAGTTTATTTGAAGTGGTCATTCATATATGTACATGTGCCTTGAATAAAATATTAGTAAGACACATTTCTGTATCATCAGATGCCTATTTTCAAATGTCTCAGTCTGATAAGGGGGGTTTATTTCTCTTATCATGCATCAAACAGCAAAATAACTGAAGGTGGAACAGGTAAAGATGATACATCCTACCTGAGGTCTCCTCATGCACTTGGTAAGCATTTGGTTTTTATAGATAACATTAATGAAATAAATACATCTGAATGAGTGAGTGAGTAAGAGACCAGTATACTCTGTGCTCAAGTGCCTGGAAATACTGTGGCTGGAACTAGCACTTAGCTATGGTGGCTAGGAAAGAGGCCTTTTCACAGTTAGATTGCTTCTGGATGTATCTAGAATGTGGCCTACATCTATCCTAGTAAATGCAAACAATGCTGGAGTGATCTCAACTCCGAGATCCTGTTGTCATTGCAGTAAAATATTAGAACATCTTCAACAGACATAAGTGATGGTGACGATAAAGCACTCAACACAACATATCAAGCCTTACAAGCCTTCTTTTATTATCTCCATCTGCTAAGCTACTAACTGTTGCATTTTGTGTACACAGCATCAGCATCTTTCCAAACATTTAGGTAGAGGTTTTTTCCACATTATCAATGAATTTTGAAAAATTTAGGTGGTTTTTTTTTCCCTGTCTCTTCTTAATGTGTAGGTTTCAGAAGTCACATTTTTGAAGAACTGGGGAGAGGGAGTATTTGCCTGAAAAATTCTGTATATTCACAATGAATTGTTTTAAAAATATTTATTTTCATATTCTTTAGCACATTTTATTTACTATTCACTAATATCAGAGGTTAAACAGTATAATACCTTGTATGTTTTACAAAAAGGGGTGATACTATTCTGTTGAATCCATGCTATATTTACTATCACTGTTTCACTATATGCAGTATTTCTTATTAAAGAAGTAATCTTTAAAATGATCTGCTGGAATTCTTCTCTAAAGAAACACATCTAAGAAAGCTATCTATCCCCTCATAAACCCTTTTCTAGCCTATCATAATATACAATCACTTCCTATAGAGAGTACAGGAAATTATGTAGTCAAAATTTTTGTGGTGAAACTTCTGTTGCAGAAAAGAACCTAACTGAGTGCTGGTTTAGGTCTGAAATGTCAACAATTGTATATTCCACTATTTAGATATTAAAAAAAAAAGCACCACAAAGGTGTATTCTACTCATTACAGTGCAGTCAAGTTGCTTACAGTAGGGATTATCTATGCAGTTGAATCTTTACACTATTAGATTCCATAGGAATGTTCCCAGCTATCTTTACATACATAGGTCATAGTAACTGGGGTAAAGTTTTGCCAAAAGCAAATAGCCAAACACTCTGTATGAGGACAATGCATACCCTCCAATCAGGACTTAGTAGAATTAACAAAACTTCTATATGTGAGTAAATTCATCCTAAAAAATTACAAGGATGATTAAACTAAATTAATACTTACGTAACATTTCCTTCTATTTGCATTTTTTTACTTAATATAAGAAGAGCTGGATAGTTTTCTCCTTTGTTGTTGGAAGGATGTGCACTGGAAAGAAATTAAATTGTGTTTTCTAAGAAGTATTAGTCTATGTGCAGCACTAATATGCCTTTGAAGTAAAACAATGAAACAGAAGAGCACAGATCTATTGGTAATATAGATTTGTTTTAACTGCTGAATAATTGTTAATTCAGAAAGTAAATATAAAATCTTGCGAATCTTGCAAATTCATGAATATATTTTCATAGGCATAAGTGCCACAAAAAAAAAAATGTAGCAGGCTTGGTGAATTTTGTTGAATGCTTGATGAGTTTACAAATCTTTTATCTTAACACTTACTACAGTTTGAGACTGGTGAATAATTCGCAGTGAATATTTCATCAGACACGTTGCCTTCTTTTTGCAAACAGCTCATAGTTTTCCAGATTTATTTGTTATTTGAAATTATTTTTTAAACAAGTAACCATGTAGATTAATCCAAAATCTTTACATGCAAATATTTGTCAACTCCGTTGGACTGGTTAATTGTGATGAGCCAGATAAGTCACGACATATTCTTTCTATTTATGCTGTGGAAAAACAAGCATATACTTTTGGAAGAAATATTTACACATATGAATATGACATTTCGTTTCAGTGAATACCCCTGCATGTGATAGAGGATCATGTGTTCTGTGACCATTTGTGCCAGAAAAAGGCAATCATTCAAATGTCTGTAGAAAGCAAACACAAAAGGAGATTGTGATTATCACGTAGCCAACACAAAATATAATCTCATTTTTAAACAGGGGAATGAATTAACAATATGCTGTTGGTAGGGCAGATAAGTGACACTGGGGATGCAAAGACAATCCCAGTGGCAGATATTTGCATATTATTTGTCTGTGTTCCCATTTTGTAGTTGTTTGGTGCTTTTGGGTACCTTTTGTTAAGACAAAAAATAGTTCCTAGGCAGTAACAAACTAGGCTGATGACAGTAGTAACAGACATCCAATAGTTATCCTCAAAATTCATTTTGTTCCATGCTATGCTGTCTAACCATTGTCCTCAGGGTTGCTTGAGGAGGTGAAAATTACTTCTCACTTTGTAATATGCTTCTTCTATGACGAAGACTAAAAGGAGTTGTGTCAGAGGAGCTGTTGTGGGGACCTTAAATAACTGGAGGATACGTCTAACCACGGAAATCTCCCATAACTGGGTCCAGTCAATTTATAACCATTTAACCTACTAGGTGAAAAATTACTGTAATCCAGTTTAGAAGTTGGCATCTGTTTTCATAGAACAATAACACACTGATAACTCTACAAGATTAAAAATTTCTTCCTTCCTGCCACATGTGCTTCTTCCAAGCAACTGATCCAGAATGGGCAATTCCCATTGTTGTCTTCTCTTTACACCGATTGGCTTCTTAATTTGAAGAGTCACATCTAACACCTAACAGCCAGTGTGTTTTGTCTGAGATGGAAATGGTGAACACCACAGAGTATGAGTAATGAGCCAGCTGTGCATAAACAGAGATTAGGAAGACAGAGATACCACAGCCAGCTGTGCCTGAATTTTATCTAGACACTTGTCAAAACTGGCTTTGCTAGTACTACTTTCCTCCACATTATACTAAAAGCTGTCACATATACTGTCACATAAATTCAGTCCAGACAGAGAATAAAAGTATGACAATAGCAGGTACTAGTATTAACACATTTCAAAAATCCAGAAGTACAAGCATCTTGATTTACAGAGGTATTTGAAGCACTGTCATTCGATTTCGGTGGGAATTAAGGACCTGACCTGTTTAGGCATTTAGATAAATCTTACTAAACACTCATCTTCACCTCTAGGCAGGAAATAGCTCTGTGTGTCTGATTTATAGCATTTAAAAGAGGTTGCTGAGGCTTTAGCTCAACTCTGCCAGCACATTAAATACAGATCCTAGTCTGCATAAGACTCTGCAAAATAGCTGGTTAGGAAATATTAGCTAACAGAGGCTATTACCTTAAATCTTTACCTCCAGGGGTTCTTCAAAGATAAAAGAATTTTCCCTCTCAATGGTGGCAAAACTATTTTACAGATTGTCCAGGAGAAAGTAGCAGAAAGCACAGAATCTTTTCTCAGCCACACCAAAAACAGTGATTCTCTTGCCCATAACTGAATTCCACTATTAAGTATGTGGTTGAATAAACATCAGCCAAAATTGAGCATGTTATGATTATTTGGGGATTTCTCGTTAATGACTATTTTGCAGACACCCCAGCTGCATAGACAAAGTATGCAGATCTGAAAATATCCCTATGTATAGTGAAATAGCAGTATTAGGACCACAAGATAGCATCATTTCCCTTGCACTGACAACACTCCCAGTGTAGTTTCTCAAAAAGGAAAAAAGGCAGGGGGGGTAAAGAAAAAAAGAAAACAAAAGGCAGGGAAAAAAGGTAGCTGCAGTGCATGCATGGTGTAAGTAGTTTACTAAGGCATTATAGTGCAGTGTTATGCAGGCTGTTAAAGAAAATCTGGTACTCTGGTGATAATGTGTATATTCATTCAGTATAAATGTCTAAGTTCAAAAAACCATACAATAAATAACGGCTGCAAGGTCAGACTTCCTTTGATTAACTACACTAGTGTAATGAAATCCAACAGAGCAATCACTGAAACATTTACCTCCAAATGTAAATCTTCTTGAACTCTGAAAAAAAACTATTAGACAATGAGAGGTGGTACATAATACAGCCATATTTCATATCATGAAAGTGGAAGCAGTTGGAAAGAAAAGGGAATGTTATAAATTTGTTATGCTGTGTTTGGCAAGAACGAGTCATTCTGAATGTGTCAATCATGATAATCCAACATATTTTTAACCTAAAGGTCAGTGGAAGCATTTTCTATGGTGGTACAATAGTTATGCCAAATATGAAAGTAAGCACTTATAAGACACTTTCAAGTATTAACACAGTACCATAATGTGTCTTGGAGAATTAATCTCAACTTTAAACTGAATGGCATAGGTTGATCATGGTAAGAGAATTTTATTAGAAGTGTGCTGATATAACCCATGACACTTTCATTTCAGCTAGGCTGTGGTGTTGAATTCCCATATCTCAGGTTTGTCTTAACTGTAGAAATATGGGAATCTTAACTTTTCTACCAAGAGGTAGCATGTGCTGTCTACGGGAAACCTACTGTTTTGCTACAGAGCATGAAGATTTCTTCATATGATTACTAGTCAGGCATCTGGACAGTAAGGTATGCAGTTTTTCCTAGGAAACATATCTGCCAAGTGCTATTAATGCTAATAAAAGATTACCTGCCCCAGTAGGAAACCTAGACCTGAGGAATTCTTCTCAATATATGACTTAGGACATCACAAGTTTTCCTTATGTCATCATTTCCCTGCTGTTCTGCCCCTTTTGTCTGTGTAGTTGACTACAGTCTGAGAGGAAGTTTTTTCAGTGGTGAGTAGAATTACACAAACATAAAATGCAGAACACGGGCAACAGGAACAACACAACCAGAAGGAAAATATTTTCCTTCTACTGTTGCTTACCCAGAGCATTTAATGGGGAGAGGCCAGAGAGTAAAAACTGTGGTGAATATCTCTGCCATCACAGAGAGGGAAACTAAAGTTGAAGACAGCACTGCTGGTGTTGGGATATTATCTTCTGAGATGCATGTGACCAGAACTAGGGAGACCATGGAGAATAGGCGCCAGAAACATGGCATTGGGAAAGCATCTTAGTGACTGTCTGGTATTTCCTCCTGTGTTAAGTGAGGGAGAGAGTTCCTCTACACCTTTCTTCCAGCCTTTCCACCACCAAGTTAAAATACTGGACTTACCATGGAATTAATGTATTCTATTACATACACATTACATATAGACTATAGATCATATCATATAAAGAGATATGATGTTACTACTATGGACATGATCAAATTTGGTGTGAGTGGATCCAGTTTCCCCTGCCCATTTACACTGGATCTAAATAGGTACTACAGGATTCAGCATTCCACTATTTAAACTATTTAAACTGATGTTGATCTTGGTAGACTGAAAATGCTTACATGAAGAACAGAACATTACAATAGTCACTGTAAAATCCATATGCTAAACCTTGGTGTTCCAGATTGCTTTTGTACAATACTTCAGCACTTGCTATAAAACAAGACTTATAACCAAAACAAGATTTCTTTGAGTTATTCGATTCAAAGAAATGAAAGTCTGAACAAAATGTTCTTTCATCAATAAAATACAGCATTTCATGCAACAAGCCATACTGTCACAGCTGTTGTGAAGACTGTAATTTAATTAATATGAAAGTGTATGTGCATGCTAACTTGTAAGATTCAATAACCTTTGTCTTGGCCCAAAGGCCTTAATATAACACCAAGAGGAAGCCTCATACAGTGAGTAGAGTGTGTGTTGGGACAGAGTTAAAGAAGTTGCTTGATCATCTTTGTCATGGTTTGAAAATTGCTCCCCCTGGGAGCCGGGGGATCTATAGGTGAGGTGATTGGATTCCAGGGCAGCCTCCCCTGGAGGGCCAATCACTGCTCGTTTTGTTCACTCCTGTGAAAAATCATATATACACAACCGCTGGAAGTTGTTGGCAATCAGTCTGCCTGGCTGCTGCTGTGTCTGCTGCTGTGTGGGTACGTGGGTGTGAGAAGGCTCAGGGGTGGCACGGCCCCCTTTTTTCCCCTCCAGGGAAGGGAGGCCCTGCAGCCCCGCAGCTCTGGCTAAGCCAGGGTTGGAGGCAGCATTGGAGTGTTGTAAGAAAGAGAGAGACTCACAACATAAGGTAAGCGGGGAGAGAGACAGGCAGGCTCCTTGTGAGGAGCCAGGCCCTTTCCTGCCCCCCCTTTCCAGCTAGACTGCAGAGGGGGCTTTCTCTTCCCTCTCACTGTAAAGTGGAGGGGAGTCTCAGCATTGGAGCCAAGCCAAAGTGGACGGGCAGAACACAGCCCAGCACCGGGGAGATTACCCCAGGCGAAATTGGAGATGGATCAGAGAAAGGCCCGGAGGATGTCCTTGCAGTGATTTAAACAGAGGACAGCTGAAAACTCGAAGGAGGAATGAAGATTTCAGGATGCATACATGTGATAAACTGAACTGAACTACAGCAGTTACGAAACCGAGATATGAGAGAGAGAATGACACAGCAGACTGACACAGACCCGAGGAGCATGGACTCAAACTATTTTCTTGGACTTCATAAGGAAGAAGAAACTTCAGTTAACAGCTGGAGGTTGGTGGGGGAATGAACCCTTTTCCCTGAACACTCCAACGAGAGGAAGATTAGTTACCTGTCAGCCTGAAGGGCTTTTCCTGGACTGAATTGAGGGACAAGCTTAAAGGGACTGATAGAAGTGTGTAGTATTATATATATATATAGTTGCTTTTAGCTTGTACAGTATATTTGTTTGTGTAAAATATATGTATATACTTCCCCTTTTCCCCTGTAGAAGCCTCTTGCCTGAAAGTTTCTCTTTGGTGTTGAGATAAAATTGTGGGAAGGGGTGGGGAAAGCCTGGAAATTGGATTTTGGATTTTTGTGGTGGGTCAAAACACCGCAACCTTTTACTGATTAGGAGGGGATGAGACTCTACTGGAAAAGAAGGAGAATTTTTTAGGATTTTTTTTTCCTAACACTAAATCATCTTTTTACAATGAAATATCATGATGGACTCAAGGGACAAAAAATATAGTTTAACTCGTTTCCAAATCACAGTCAACATCCAAGCCGCAATGTCCATAGACAGTCACTGAAATTCATATTCCAACACCAACATAAGTATCCTGATCAAAGTTGCTCATTCACTGTTGCTATTAATTTCTTTCAAAACACTGACTGTTAAATGGAAAACATACTGCTTACTGCTCCTAAAGTATTTTCTATTGTGACTATAAACTTCTCATTGGGTTTTTCTTCTTATCAATTCTCCTAGTTGATAGACAGTTTGAGACTGAAAAAAACTAAACAGCTCTTTGATTTCCACAACTCTTCTCCCAAATGTCTGCAGGCAGAGTTGTACAACTTTGTGGTTTATATGAGCTTAATTTAAAAGTATCTTTTCCTTAAACAAATTTTGTAAAATGGCACCAACTACAAAATTATCAGCATCTATATGCAAAATTCAATACCACCACTGACTGCAAAATATTATGGAGAATTAAATACAATTTGATTTGTCGCACATTTTGAAGAGCAGACATGCTATATCACATGGAGTTTGTAGCGTTACAGGTTATACTGTAAGCAGTTTCATTCACATGATATGAGTTTCCTTGGCCACCAAACCTTCCTGACTTTTGGGAGTGCTGTGTACTCACAGAGCATTCCCACAAGCAGGAAAAGAGTGGAAGCAGTATCCCTAAGACTTGGAAAAAAAGACAATCAAGGAATTCTCCTCACACAGACTGAGAGGACCTCTGCTCCATAATGTTTAAGCATGTGTATAAGAGAATAAAGCACGGGTGTAAGTGCCCTGCATGATTAGTAAATACCACAAATGAGACCCTTAGGAAGGCATGGTTGGTTTTGTTTCACTCAACTCTTTCTTGGGCCATGAGATTGTTATTTATTAGAAATGGAGCAAACCAACTCAGCCAGCCTGTCTTAACAACTTGATTAATCTGTTTCCAAAAAGAGGATTTCCAAACCTGTCTCTAATGTGTATAAATGGTAGCACGTGATGAAACTGAGCTGCCTACAACCTAGAGACAGAGTTGATTTGGAGCATACATCACGTGCTTTTTTTGCAGAAGGGAAGGCTGGGACCACACAAAGGGAGTCTGCCCAATACCTACTGCAGCAGGGAGTCCTGCAGAGACCTCTCCTGGCAGAGTTCGGGAAGTCACTCATTGACTATGGTGAGCCTCTGCAGACTCACTCTTCTGCTTCCCGAAAGACAGATGAACTTTGAAAATCTTTACTTGTTTTTGTCCTTTTTTTTTTTTTTTTTAAGGTCTGTTTTCCCCGTCCTCTTATGGAGCTATTTCTACAAAATCCTGATGGTTGCTTTATTTCTGACGGTAGTTGCTGATAATGGACAACTCTAGATTGCGAGTTTCCATAAAAGATATACTGTGGTGTGGGGTAGGTAGATTATGTCTATTATAAATTCTTTGATATGTCCCCCAAACAGTGAATAGTGAAAATGTGTCAACATTTGAAAATTTAAAAAAATATATTAAAAAGTTTAGATCAGATTATTGTAGCATTATTCAGCTACAGCACAGTTGAATTACTGCTTTGAAATTTTATAGTGACAGTAGATTAAAGCAGTGGGACAAAAAAATCCCAGTAAAATAACGTACCTGTGATAAACGTTCAAGAGCCCCAATGGTGGGATGGGATAATCTCAGATCAAGAACCAATTTATGAGGTAAGTTTGAGGATCCATAATAGGGGGAAAAATCAGTATGAGAAAGATTTAGGTAAGTAACACTGTCTTCTATCAGTAATACTGCTGTATATCCCTCAGTTCCCTTGAGTGATTATGCCAATATCTGCAGCATTGGGATTGGACACCTATTAATCAGGATGAGAAAACCTTCACATCTCTTCTGTGAAGAACCATGAACTGTGAGACTAAATGCAGGCAAACATCCAGTAACTTTATTCTCACAACAAAGTGACACAAGTAAATATAAATCCCACTAGTGTTATTATAATGCCTACTAAGCTAATTGAGAACATATTCATTTCTTCAACTAAATAAATTACTGTTCCAATTATATCACCCCAAGGTCGTCTCCTTTAGGAAATGTCTAGCACTTGAATTAACTATTCAACCCTTCATAGTAAGTGGCCTCAGCCAATCGATGCCAAAGAAATACTGCTGAAATATGCATTTAATTATCCTAACACTTAAGCTTCTAAAAACCTTTTCTTTTGCCAGCAGTATTTTTGTTTGCTAATTTATTCTGTAAGGGTGAGAGATTTCTGAGTTGTCTTGAGACTGGTCTTTGTAGACTCTGATCCCAAGAGAGATTACAGCCAACCCACACAGACAAAAATGGTTACAAAAAGACCATTTCTTTGCTAAGGTGGAGCAAAAATTTTTTATTCCATATTCTTAATGTTGTTGATTGCAAGAAGCAAACACAGCTGGATAATTTTTAGGAAGTTTGAAAAGTATGCCACTCCAATGTGCTTTACCAGGTTAGCTAAGGACAAAATGCCTCTCTAATGAAGAATTTATATTTTGCCAAACTCAGAGCTACTACTGCTGAATTAAAACTGACATGTCAAACGTCAGTGAACTCACTACAAACTGCTTTATTTTTGAAATTATGTGATTCAGTTTACACATCAACTAAAGCCTGCTACAAAAAAATATAAGTTCTTCTGAAAACTAAAGGCTGCTTTCCATCCTCCTGATTTGCTAAAACTAATCCTAATGAATCTAGGGTTTGGAAAGCCTATGCCCTATGCCTATAAACCCGGTTTAAGCCCGTTACATAGGTACTGCATGGAACTCCTCTACTGGAGAACATTGTCCCTTGAGGAACACATAGTAAGTTGTCATTTAGGCTGCTCACATTACATATTACTCCCTAGAAATAAGAAAGTTCTTGACTATTCTGCTGTAAATTGGAGTAGAATTAAATTTGCCATTTATTTGCACCAGTATAAATAAGAGTTCATCTTGGTCCTCCACACAAAATAATCACTGCATAACTAAAAATTACTTGTCTTTTATTCTTGTAACCTTTTTTTGATTTTTCATGGCTTTCCACATAAATAAACAAACATATCCAAACTGCAGTATAAAAAAATTTTTCAATTATTTGTAATATAATTTTCATTAATATTAATTCTTTTAAAGAGGAAAATAAAAGTGAGGACACTCTGCAGACTGGTAGACTTCACACATTCAGGAAAAATATTTCATTAATTTTTAAACAAGAGGCATTCATTACTATGCTTTCCATGGCAAGACTGATTTTTTTTGTAAATGATGACCATAATTAAGCCTCTCATAATGAACATTGCTATTACTAAACAGTACAATTAATATAATGTCTCCACTCTAGGAGACTTCCCTTTTTCATAGAGGAGAAAAGGCAGATAATGACTGAGATTGTCATATAATACTACTATTTTTAAGGACATTGCTCAAAACATATATAGACGATATTAATCTTTAAGCAAAACTTAATCAGTCTGTGGTTGTTTAACTAAAAAAAACCTGAATTATTAGTCATGACTCTAATGCAATGTTGATGTTTCTTCATGTTCTAGAGATATATACACGTTAAGTTACACCCAAGTAACATTTTTACACAGTGTAAAACATTTTCATGTCATTTATGTACTTAATTTAGGCCTGGTAGGACTCTGTATAGACAAAAAATTACTTGAAACTGATACTAGCCAAATAACGAATGTCTGCACAATTACTTGTAGCTCTATGAATCCTTTTATTTAACTGTAAATAAAAATTGTATTCAGCTTTTTCTGTGGAGATCTTTGGAGGGCCTGGTCTGGTAGTCAGCACAAAATTATTCTCAAAGAAAGGTATTTTATCTATACATGCTCCTGTTTTGCCAAGCAGAGGATAAAGACAAATGTGACATATGTGACCACTTCCAGAACTTGAATTCTGAACACCATTTGAGACTTCATAAGAGAAGGTGCCTGGAGAATGTTGATGACTTGCTTATAATATTTTTTTAATATTTTCAGCTGGGTTCAGAAGTGCTTCATGGAACAAAAAGAGGCAAATTCTGCTGAATTTAAATACTGTTCAGTTAGCAGCAGTTCCTAGGAAAACGCTGATTTAGCCACAGTTCACACATGACACATTCTCTTGCTGTTTCCTTGATTAAATATGTGACTCCATATTCCTATTTATGTTGTAAAATGAGTTGCGGAATTACACAAATTTAGTTGATTTTTCTGGTAGTGCCTAAATGACTTTGGAATAGAAGTGTTTTTTGTATTAGAAGGAATCTATCCTTCTAAGTTATCTTAAGGGTAATGATTTATAAAATCCTGCTGAAAGCATTTGTACTGCAGCTCTATGATTTTTTCCTACTGTGATTTTAGTGAAAAGCAACATAATTATCAAGCCTGTTTTGAAAAACAAAGCAGTGTGACTTGGGGAAGACCTTCTGGTACATGAATTCGATTCAAAGTGGCATTTTAAAGTTATACTCCAGGCCTGGTGAGCTTTCGGTCAAGCTGTGCAGGTCAGATTAGGTTTTACAGCATCAGGAAGTTGGAGAGGGCAGAGAAGAGGGCTTTCCATCACCTCCAGAAGGCTTTCTATCATTTGCAGTATAAACATATGCCTTATGATGATGCTAGATAGAGATTTCAACAACTAAAAAACTGGAGGTGGCCAGGTATTTTGTCTAACTGGATCTTTACAGGTATGAAAAACAAGGTCAATAAATGTCTGTAGCAAACCCCCCAGAAATTGCCACGGTAGGAGAGATTGTTCGTTTTCAAATGAGAATTATTAAAACAGAACATTTTGTTTCAGGCCATCTCAGCCCAAATCAAAAAGTCATAATCTGACAAACTGAAAAGAAGCTTTTCATTTCACATCAGTTTGACATTAACCAATGTCTGTCTGAAGTGCTGTTACATGCCATGAGATTTTTAGTGCTTTGTGCTGGGGACCTGAAAGCATGTTTCAGCTGTCAAATCCAAGTACATGTCCTAGCCCTGTCCTAATAAATCTTGTCTGTACATCATCCACCTCTCACTTTTTTCTCTTCTTCTTTGCCATGCTTTCTCTAGGAAAGAAATCGAACTCACTAAGAGAAAACTATGACACAAAACCATCATTGCTCTCACCAGGTCTGGGAACAAGATTGCAGACTGTGCCATGGAGAAAACATGCCCCTTGGTCAGAGCCATAACTTTGCCAGCTGAATACTGCTTTACTTTGCCCTTTCTCCATTAAAGAAAAAGGATCTCTCTGGAAAATAGTGTAATTTTCAATATTACAGAATATGGCCTACTTGTTTGTAAAGGATTGTATTGTGGTTTTCATTTTTTAACCTCTAAGTAACTTCGAAGGTGTTTGTCAGACTACTGTGGGGACAGGAGGTTCACGAACTGTGTAATGAAGGAAGAACAGGCTTGACCATCTCCTGTCTATCTCAGAGGTGTGTTTTGCGTGTTACCTGCTGAATTCAGAATAGGTCTTGGCCATAACTAAAGCATTTTTGAAGCCAAAAAAAGTAGTTTCCTACAACTGAAGAACAGTTACTGCTACAAGATAATATTTGGATATGTGAACATAAATGTTAAAGACTAAATCTAAGAAGAGATGAACTTACATTGCTGGCCACATAATTTTTTATTACCCGTGTTTCTGTAAAAATGCATAGACAGCTAGAACAAAACATTTTTCTTGAAAAATATTTTCTGTAGCGTTGTACATTTTTTATAACAGTCACAGTTTTACAAAAAGTCTAAGGAGGCTGCAGATCTGCCATGATTAGCTTTAGTTAAGGAGCATGCACACCAAATTATTCAAATAAAAATTAACATGGAACCTCATAGCCCCCAAATCCTGCTTGAGGCTGCATTTTTGTACATGTTCCCTGATCAACCTTGATTCAACTCAAGGACAAGTTGCGTCCTGCAGGACAAAATAAGTTAAACATCTTTCATTATCACCTAGGCACATCCAAAATATACTCTTGTGTATAAAATTATTAGAGTTCATGACAGTATTTTGAGTAAAAAAAGATCTGCATACATTATGTACCATATTGAATACCTGCCGCTCCTCACCAACAAAATATGAGCACACTTTGCAGGACCTGTCTTCTGTTAAGATTTAAAACTAGGCAGAGAGCTACATCCCAGACAGGCTGTGGACCATTTCCTTCCAGACAGGAAAGAAGCTTGTGCCATAATGGGGTAGAGCCCTTGCTGAGAGTGACAGTGTTCATGCAGGCAGGCTAGCTGTAAGCACAGGTCAAAACCACAGCAGAAGCAGGCAGAAAAGATGCGTGTTGGTGCTGTGTATCTTTGACTCAAGTCATGTATCTGTGCTGAAGCATGGTTTTCACAGGAAACTAGTATGCCTTAAGAAGTCCTCTTATTCCTCTAGCAATTAGGAAGCAGTGGAGTGGAGAAGAGCACCCTTGGAATTACCTTTTACCGAGGGATGGGTAGGGAAAATTGACAGCATCAGGTCTAGCTGGGCCAGGGCTTCATGAGAGGTGTGCTTGGTGCCCAATGCTTATCCTGACCTGAGGAAAAACAATAAACTAGAGACTGATTCCTGATATCAGTGTTTCTTTTTAGGGCTGCTGGCAAAGTCGTGGCTTCCCCCTTTGGGCTCCATAGCACTGTGAACACTGCTGCTGCTGCATAATTCTGCCTAGAAAACTGAAGGTGGTTCACTTGAAAAGGCAGAGGGCATAATAGAAGTAAGAATGAGTTGCTGTAACCAGACAAGAAAAACCCTGTTGGCAATGTTTTTTGCAATGTAAGTATGAGTTTTTGTAATTTGAAGAAGATGGTGTTCTGGAGGCAGTTCAGAGTGGGAAAAAATATTTAAAAATTTGTCTCAACTGATTAAAAGCTAAATAAAAAGCTAAGGTTGACATAGGGATCGAAGCAAGAGAATACATTCCTTGTATTCAAAAAGAAGTTTTCAGCAAACCCTTTTTCATTTGCTGGGCATGACTGTCACGTTAGCACAGCTCAAGTGAAACATTTTGAATGAAATTTTCTTCACTATGAGAGTTGTGAGGCACTGGAACAGGTTGTCCAGAGAAGTTGTGGACTCCCCATCCCTGGAAGTGTTCAAGGGGAGGCTGAATAGGGCTCTGAGTAATCTGGTCTGGTGGAAGATGTCCCTGGTGATGTCAGGAGGGTTGAAAGTAGATGATCTTTAAGGTCCCTTCCAACTCAACCCATTCTGTGATTCTATGATTCTGTGAAATAAAAGACAAGCAACACCGTCTGTTTATGGTCTCTTTATGGACAGTAATCTCAGGAACAGTGTCAAATACCACATTTGTTCATGACTTGAAAACCAGGACGCGTATACTTGCAGCACTCTTTCTCTATTTTTATACAACAAAAACCTAGATAAAAGTTAGAGTCTCAAACACTTGAACTCAAAAGTTCGAGTCTCTGCATTTTTTTCTGGTGACATTGCAACTATTCATTCTACAGCATTAACTCTGGAAGAAGGTAGCTGCTTCTGAAATTGCAGTATTTTTGGGATTATGGAAGATTTTTCTTTGGTTATGGCATAACGATGGGTTCTTAACTGCATGGTAAACTCAGTCAGTTGGTGGAAAACCATTAACAAAAATATTAACCACCAGTGTTCTGCTATCCTGGTATGAATATATTGTACTAACCCAAAAGAAGCAGCTGAAACAATTCCAACTGACATGCATTTGAAATTCAGTGTAGACATATCAGAGAGTTATACTCAGTGCTACAAGAATACAAAGATTAATGAAGGTATTCCAAAATGAATGAAAACAATGATGGCCAACAGATTGAAAACATTGTTTG
Organism: Corapipo altera; assembly: GCF_003945725.1. Classification (NCBI taxonomy): domain Eukaryota; kingdom Metazoa; phylum Chordata; class Aves; order Passeriformes; family Pipridae; genus Corapipo; species Corapipo altera. Next base: position 25,565,867 of record NW_020884875.1, on the reverse strand, counting down.
TCATAGCATTTGATCTGGCTTGAATGACATTATTTTGGAAAAACTTCACAGGCTCAATTGTGTTTTACAGTTTAAAATATTGACATTGTCATGACAGACCATGCTGAGCAGAACAACAAATTGGTATTAGAAAGCAGATAGTTCTAGGACTGAATGCCAAATTTAATTTTCAAACTGCTTCTGTATGGAGTAAATACAACATTCTCACTTCATACAAACTAAGTAGCAGGGCTTTGCTTTGTGATACTAATGGTGAGAATGAAAACTGCAATTCCAGACTGGGTAAGCCTGTGTGAAAAGATTCCCCTGAAATAGCTCCAAGTAATTAATTCCAAGCTTAGGGCACACTGACAAAAGCTAACTGTCCTCTTTATCTCCTACTCTTTCTTGCTGTTACCCTCAAATCCTCCCACTAAATCGTATTTGAGGGCAACAACCCAAGCTCAAATATGATGAAACATTCTATTAGTAAAACAACTTTTAATTGGAAAAATATCCAATGCTCACAGGAAGACTTATCTTAAAGTGCAGTGGTTTCACCTGTACTTTCCAGCAAAATGTTGTTCAGTTTTGATATAGAATTTCTAATAAAAAAAAGAGGGAGCTAGCCATGATTTAACATACATCTCCAACTCAAACACAGAACTGATTTAGAGCTACACCAGGAGTCACCCTGAGCGTTCTGGATATCATCGTCTTATATTATGTGGTTGCAAAGGATGCATTTTGTGGCCCAGTGTTAGGGAAAATCTGGGAGATGGGTATAAACACAATTTTTGTGTGTTCAAAAAATCCTTCCTGACTTTGGGGTACTTCTTCTTGAAGTAATCAGATCACAGTCAAAAATGATAAAGAAGACAAGATGATGTTAGGGTCATAGTAAGATGCACATTTGCTTTCAATCTGGTTTATTTCCAATGTTTTCCATAGATTGCAGGCCTCCCATTTTATTAGACTTTGAGACTTATCCCTTAGCTAATAGGTGTGGAGAGGATTTTTGAAGACATCAGGTGTGAATATCACTAAACAGAAAGATGATGAACACTTTAAAACTAATAGTAAAAAAATAGCCAAGAACCTTCTAGTAGACAAGCTACAAGCCACACTACTAGACAAAAGTAATTTGAAAACCTAACTTTTGATACAACTGAATTTAGAATAAACTGATATGGGTTTATCTTTTCCCTTAGTTTCTGATGAAAAGGTGCAAAATGACAAAAGTGTCAAAATTTACTTTGAATTCTTACAACATAGAGGGAGGCATGCTAGATTTTAAAACCAATGTTTTCCAAACAATGTGCTTTCATTTCAAATACCTGTGTTTCTATGCAGGCAACAAAGTGCACTTTGTTGAATAGCAGGATTATTATCTTTTCCCAGATTGGAAAGTCCTTCACATAGAACTTGCATATTTAAGCTATGATATCAGAAGACATGAAACAACCGCTAATATAAAAAGACAAGATGAAAACACACCACATGACTTTCTGGTTGAGTCGAGGGGTTGTTCTGAGAAATGAGAATTGCTGCTAGCCCTGATATCTCACTGATGCAGCACATCCAGCAGCCTCCTGCCAGGAAGTCTTCAGTAGCTCAAAGAGGAGCAAATGCAAGAAGCAATGGTCAGAGAGAAGGACATAGGGAATTACAGTGCTGCAAGGCTATGGAACAAGCTACCTTCTCTCTCTATTTCTTCTCAAACTCTAAGTTTTCACCTCTGGCTTCTCAATTATCTTTTTCTTTTCTCCTTTTTTTTTTTTTTTACCTTTTCTTTTTTTTTCTAGCTCGAAAGTCATTGCAGAGTCTTTTCCTGTCAGTTCCCTGCTTTTTTTTGCTCCGTTACTTTCTCTTTTCTCACTTAGACTTTCCTTTCTCAAACTCATCATTATGCTTACTAGAAGGGAGAGGAGAAAGACCAGCCATGCCCATACTGGTGATTCAGTTGGAGATTGGTCACTAATAGCTTCTGGACAGCTCTCTGCCTAGGAAGCGCAGACTGTGTGTAAAGAAAGGGGAAAGAAAAGCACCAAAAACCCCTCCTTCTTGGCCTCTGACTCCTTCCTTTTATCATTTTGATCTTTTTCTCCACCTTTATTATTTTTTTTTTCAATGAGGCACATATAGAAATGTGATATATAATTTTAGCCTTAGGGAATGGGGGGTAAGGAGTCACAGGGCCAGCTGCAGCTCTGGGTGTGCTACGTGTATGGAAGAGCTCTGGCTGTATAAGCCAAGCTTGCTTCCCCTCTCCTGCACAACAGCATCCAAGGCCTGAGGTGGGCTGGGAAATAGGGGAGACAGATGATGGATTACTATCTACGCAGATCAAGGATGTGCTGCTCCTATAAGGAGCCCTTGCTCACAGGATTAATGGCTACACCAGGGAAGTGGCTGTCAGTGGGAAAGACTGGGTTTGGGGCTGGGAGGGCTCAAGGAGCTCCAGGACCTGGAACAGAAGGTCATGTAAAGAGTTCTGATGAAAAGTTCTAAGAGGCGAGGGGTCAGTGAGGGTTTCAGGTGTCCCTGCTGGTAGACAGGTACAGGGTTTGGAAAGTAAAAAATGTGCAGGACCCTTGCTGCAGGCAGAGTTATTATAAGTGGAAATATGTAGGGGAGGGAGTGGGAGGCTAGATTTTGGACTAGGTCAGAGGATGGAAGAAAATGAAAAAGAATATTTCTGGAAAAAAAAATCTGAAAGTTTGAGAGCTAGAATAGTTACTTCATTGCTGGGTGGAGAGAAAGGAAGCAGAGGTTAAAGTGTAACTCAATCCTTGACCGTTACAAACAAGCTTCTTGGAGGCCAAGGGGAATAGTAGAGAATATTTTGCACTGAATAACCTTCATTTGCTATCTTTTATTCCTCCAAGGATTAAAAGGTGAAAGATCAAAGAAGCATTTAGAAACATAGAATTTCTCAAATTTGAAGGGACCCACAAGGATCAAGAATCACGGAATGGGTAAGGTTGGCAGGGACCATCAGTGGAGTCATCTGGTCCAAGCTCCCTGCTCAGGCAAGGTCATCCTAGAATATATGGCAGAGGATTGCGCCTAGATGGTTCTTGAATATCTCCAGTGATGGACACTTCACAACCCTTCTGAGCAATCTGTTCCAGTGCATGATCAGCCATGTAATAAAGAAGTTCTTCCTCATATTCAGGTGTAACTTCCATGTGCATCACTTTCTGCCTGTTGCCTCTTGTCCTGTAGCACCACCGAGAAGAGCCTGGCTCCATCCTCTTGGCACCCTCCCTTCAGATGCTTGTATACATTGAGAAGATCCCCTTCCTGTTGTCTCAGCCTTTCCTTGTAATTGAGGTGCTACAATACCTTAATCATCTTTGTAGCCCTCCGGTGGACCTGCTTCAGGAGCTCCATGTCTCTCTTGTCCTGAGGAGCCCAGAACAGGACACAGCATTCCAGATTTGGCTTAACCGGGGCAAGGCAGAGTAGAGGGGTAGGATCACCTCCCTCAACCTGCTGGCAATGCTTTTCCTAATGCACCCTAGGATACCACTGGCCTTCTTGGCCACAAGAACACACTTCTGGCTCATGGACAGGTTGTTGCCCAGCAGGACCCCCACATCCTTCTGCACAGAGCTGCTTTCCAGGTCAGCCCCAGCCTATACTGATGTCTGAGGTTATTCTTCCCTACTATTTTTCTATTTGCCTTTGTTGAATTTCAGACAGTTCCTCCCTGTCCATCTCTCCAACCTGTCGGTGTCCTTCAGAAGGGCTGCAGAAGACTCTGGGGAATCAGCCACTCCTCCCAGCTTTGTGTAGTCAGTGAACTTACTGAGGAGGCATCTCCTCGTAATCCAAGTCATTGATGAACAACTTAACACTGGACCCAACATTTAGCCTTGCGGGACACCACTAGTGTGGTGATCTCCCACTAGACTCTCTGCTACTGACCATAACCCTCTGGGATCTGCTATTCAGCCAGTTCTTAATCCATCTCACCATCCATTTATCCAACCCACACTTCCTGAGCTTAACTATAAGGATATCATGGGAGACAGCAGCAAAAAACAACCAAGTCCAATTACCTACTCCTCACAGAATTACCTAAAATTAAACTATGTATATAAATCATTTAGTGCTCACCAATGGAGATTGAGACGGCCCAGCAATAATCTATTTGGTGATCATAAAAATACATAAATCTCAGCCTTCCAAGGTCTAAATGAGAAAACCAAGTTGTGTAAAAACTTTTGATGGGCACAAGATTGAAACACACTTTGCACTAAGTGTTAAGGTTGGCTGAAGACATCAAAGACTGCCCTTAATTTTCAAGACTAAAAGCTTTGATATATTTACAGTGGAAGTCTCTGGTTACTTTTGTTTTATGAAGTGCATCATAATTATATTATTTAAAAGTTAAATGCTTGTGTGCTGAAAAAACCCCAACACAGTAGACAAAAACATTATTTGAGGAAAATTACAACATTGTTAGAATGATATCTTAGTTGAAATTTCTCTCCAAAATTAGTGTCTTATTTAATTCAATTAAAAGTATTTAAAAAATAAAAAGACTATGAAACCTGTGTGTCAGTGGCATATAAAATAGTTACTTTTTAAAAATTATTTTCCAGGTAGGCTTGCATTTTCCAGTTGGTTCCATTTTAAATATTATTTTTCTATACATTAAGTTAACATCACAGTCAAATTAATGAGCACAGGATGTACATTCTTCAGGAGAAGGCTTACCCCCTTCACAAAAGAAGTTAACTATGAAGAGAATCCAATGCTAATGTTAAATTAAGGTTTTATGCACTGACTGTTCAATTACTGAGTAAATATGCACTAGGTGTATGCTTCGAATACTGAAACAAAGAATTGCTTCCTAAGGTGAGATAATTCTGTGCCCTTTCTATGAGCATATTGTTGTTTGGTTTTGTTTATTCTTCTACCTCAAACTCTTTTTCGAAGTATGTTAAAAAAAGCTCAAAAGGCCTGGGTTGTGTATAGAATCTTTTAATGAAGAAATAACTTTAAGCACTTCTGAGTAGATATTCCAGGAACTACTTTTGGAAAACTTCTCTTAGATAAAATATCCTAAAGGCACTGTCCAAAATTGGAGAAACATCAACAAATGAAGAAGTAGCTCGCAGTGCTGGCAATTTTCAAGGTACCAGACAGAAAATGATAAACAGCCCAACATAATACTAAGGAAACTCCACATGCCAAGTCATTAGTCTGCACTCCAGCAAAACTCAGTGCCTCAGTAAAAAGGGGACTTTGGGCTATAAAGAAGAATCTTTATGTTTCTTTTGTGTCATTTGCAAATCACTTTGTGGAAATCTGTACTAAGAGATGTTAATTTCTTAGGTCACATAACAATTCTCCTATGGAAGGAAGTCAAGAATATATGAATTTGTAGGTCATTAAAGCTGAAACTCTTGATCTTACACTGTGCAAAAAATTGTAATTTACTGACTACACTTTAGAGTGCCATAGTTTTCAAACTGTGGGACTTGCGTTGCTTGTGATTCACAAAGACTTCTTTGTTAATGCTCAGAATGACACATGAAGCAAAAATAAAGAGCAAAGGGTCTGAGGCTAAAAAGGAACCATTTGACCAGAATGTCCTATATGATTCTGTCGGACTAGAGGAAAAAGGGTCAATTAGGCAAAAAAATTAAACCTTACTTTGGAATGTGGTGCTGAAAATAAACAAAAAGGGACAGTAGTGTATGTGAAATGTTTATTAAATAATTATTAGACATAATTTATTATTTTAATGTTGATTATTAAATATTGCATACTATTAGTTTTTGTTAAAACTAATGTTTTGTGGGACACTGTAACATCCTTTACCAATTGCAGCTTTCAGGTGTCAGTCTGAACACATTTAAAAGCTTGAACCATGACTGAAATATAAACAGAGAGAAACCTTCAGTGAAAATTTTGTCCTTGGTTCCTGAACCTTTGGGAATCAAATAATGGATTATCCTTTCAAACAGTCATAGTAGAGAGTAATGACAAAGGATGAAACAGCTGACAGAAGAATGTATTCCAAATACATGAGGTTTTTGTTCAAATAAATAAGGCCAAGTATTTCTTCCTTTTCTCCCTTCCTCATGGTCTTTTCCTCCTTCCTTCTTTCCTTCTTTCCTTCCTTCTTTCTTTCCTTCTTCCTTCCTTTCCTCCTTCATTCCACACAGATCTATACAACTGTTAGCAAGCTTATTCAGTGAATGAATTCAACATGATATTTTCAGTTCTGTTTTCAGTTACCTTATGAAAAAAAAGTATCCTTCTGAATTGCATGAGTAATTGTTAATTCATTTTCCTTATTCTACTCTTGAGATAACTTGTTAAATTAATCCTGTCTTCATTTATTTTATGGTGCCTTCATGTTTAAATGCTGATTTTGTGAACATCTGTTTCAGTCACTGTTGCAAAGCCATTACTTTTATGAGCCTTATGTATTTTAGATAGATTTACTGTTGACCTTTGTTAGGAAATTGAATGTTTTTGTTGTTACTAACATTTCTATAATTGATATTGTTGATATTGTTTGTGCCATGAGGGTACTTCCTTTAAGTGAAATACTGCATCTTGGATGGTAATCTGCTTTAAAATTATACTAAATCAGAAAATATTATTTAACTTTTCTCAGCTTTGAAACAAAAAGTACCATTAACCCCCTCAGTACTAGACAACTATGAGCTGACACTTAATTCAAATACACCACTGGTATAGTTTTTAAGTTTCTTATTTAATCATTTTCTGTTGTTTCCTCACTGTCATTTACTATCAAATAATAAAAAATCAGATCGTTACGCTGTTTAAGTCACTGCCATATGACTGCTGAGAAATTCAACACAGTCTAAGATGATGAAGAACTATTTTTTATACACTGAAAAAAATGTATTCTGCTGCAGAAAAGCAGCATGGTTGAATTTGTATGCGAATTTGTATGCAGAGAAGTTAACTGAACCAGAGGAAATGTCTGCTAAAAAGGTTTGATCCGTGGCTTATACAGCCTGCCATATTGCCTGTGGAGAACTTCAGTTTTCTCTGAAGAGCAAACTATTCTCACTATCATGCAGTAGACCTTTTGTTGTAAATCCAGGTTCAAGTGCATTGTTTCAGAGAAACAGTATGTCCCTGACAATTTTCCCATTAAGGCTGAGTTCAATTCAGTCATCCTTAAACAGAGCATAAATTAATTGTCCAGTGAAAGTGATGAATATTTTAAAGCCCTCAGTTTCTTGAGTGTATGGGATGAATTCTCTTTGCCTGCCACAGCAGGCAATCCTAGTTTAACACATGGGCTAGTGTATGTACTTGGTAGCCAGTGCAGGCTATTCCATTTAAATCATGTTAGACAATATGATGATCATTCCCAGCCTGGCGAATGACAGGGTCCCATTCCTGTTTCTTTCTGTAAATCTATGGGCAGAATCACAACACAGTGATGAAATAAAAGAGCAAGAGGGCTCTTACTGCATTTTCCTATTGCTGATTAATTCTTCTTACTATAAAATCATGTTGATAATATTGTGAAACTTGGGACTGAAGTTCTACCTTGCTATTAAACACCTCAAGATGAATTTCTTGTCAAGTGTAGACAAAATGCTTTGGGTATTTCTGAAAAAGTATTTTGCTTGTATTAAATATACTTGACATTATTTTAAGGAACTCTGAAACACCAACACTTTGATTGACCCACTTGAAATATGGCAGGTGGAATAATTTGCAATGAAAACACACTTTCTAGCATCTGCAGAGAAATTTATGTGATATATCTAGTCAACATATAAGCCTTTGAAAAACTGATGTTAAATGTACACAGAACAGATATTTTTTCAATATCAGAAGTTCAGATTCCCAAAACCCATGGATACTTGAGGCATTTACCATTTATTCAGGATGCTCAAGGCTCATGCAGCTCAGTCTCCTAGGACTAAGTAACAGAGTCAAGGAAAATAAAGATGGAGACTTCATGGAGAACTATGGAAAGGAAGTCAGTTCTGCTAGCTGGCCAGACCAGAGCAGAAGGGACATCAAAAATACAGAGAAGAAAATAGTTTTTGGGTGAAAAATGCAAAACAGTAGAGACTATTTTGAAGAAAAAACTGTGATAAAAATAGTTAGTATGATGCCTGCAAGAAGGAGGAATCCACAGGATTTGACAGTAACTAGGCCATGAAGAAGAATGTAATGATGACAGTTAAGTGAACTGAAAAGAACCAAGCTGGAGTGGTTGTGAAAAAGCCAGATCTGTTGCAGAAGAAATTGTGCCTGCTCACATTCTCTGAAGCCCAAAACAGATCCAAGATACTCTCTCTGCCAGCAAGTACAGTAGGTGTGATGTCTATTGCTGCCCCTTGGCTCCAGTGATAGAGGTTCAGGAAGGCAATGCTCTTTATGTCTCTCTTTGATACCACGTGGTTTTTAGGATTGAAAGGCCAGAGGAGTCAGTGCTCTAGAATGCTTCTTGAAACTTCAGAAAATTGCATACAAAGTAATCCCTGGAAGAATAACTGGTGGGATTATGACCACTCAGAAATAAAGAAATATCGATATTGAGGTTGCCAGAGTATTTCCAATTTAGGTCACTCAAGTATAGTTCTTAAAATACCATACGTTTATTTTCAACTCATTCTCAGCATAAAGAAAATTCTTGATCTAAGTGTATCTCTCCAGTTGTCAAATAACAGAAGGGATGCTGATTAGACCCTATTTCATCTGTTGTAGGAGTTTTGAGGGTGCCATTGAATGGAGCCAGTGGAAGGGCTAATGGAAGACTAAAGTAAGCCTTAGTTCTGAAAGCAGTGCTGTGGCAGTATCTATATTTCCAAACTGTCCTGTCACTGCTGCAGCATTTTTGCTGTTCCAGAAAAGTTATAAACCGAAGTTTTCCTAGGCAGCACAATTGTGCATTTTATGGGTGGCATTTTAAGACTACATTAAATCATCTGCAAAGTGCTGAGCATTCACAGCTGTAAGCGAGGTCAGTGATCCAATCCTCTGAATCTATTAAATTATAGAAAATGCTAATTATGCTGAAAAAGCTAGTCATATGGCTTTACATTAGATACCTATAATGAATGTACATTTGATAAGAAGTTCAATGTCTTAGGGTAGAATTGACAATGTTTTTGAATGAGAAACTCAGAAGGGAAGCCTGGACACCTCACGCTCTAGGCTGTTTTGAAACAATCATCATATAAGTGGTTTGCCTGGTGGTGTAGAAATTTTTGCTTTTAGTATTTCAAAAGGTAAGTTTGCAACAACATAAAAAATGAGAATCGTGGGCAGTGGTGCCCAAACTGAAGTATGAAGTTTTTGTCTCTACAGGAAAAACTTCTCTAATTATTCAGGGTAGCTTTCTTAACGGCCTCAGGTTACACTAAAGATGTGTAAAACCACAAGTATTACCTTGCTGATTGTCAGCGTTTTACATAAGCAATTGCTGCGTTTACCGCTATGAATGTGAGTGTGCAGCTATAGATAGAGAAGTGTCAGCCCTTTAACTCTAGTAAACCAAGGTTCCTTTTTTTTTGTTTGTTTTTACAAAATGCTTTGAAAACTTTTGATTTTCTGGACTGAAGCCTGAGAAGTGCTGAACAGCCTCTGCTGTAGAAGAGTATGTAATTCAAGCCTACAATTCACCTTGAGTCCTTAAAATGAAATTCACTCCCTGAATTTTCTTTCAGTTCTAGAAATTGCATGATAATTTATTTTTGAAACATACAGACCAAATGAAAACCACTGTCGGTTTTGGAAGCTGTTAATTCACTTGTCTACCATTGGTTTCTGTGTTGCCGTAGTTATTATATTGTCTCCTTGCATTGGCTATCCAAATGGCCAATCCCCTGCTTGGCCAGCAGCCCTTATAAGCTGCGGGAAATTTGAATAAACTCCTCAATTTCGCTGCTGGATTCCCTTCGTGCTGCGTGGTCTCTTGTCTCCTGGCTTAAGTACCTCCGCCGCCTGTCCCTGCCACGAGGGACGGGCGGCGGGGGGGGTGACTCCAGCCCTGAAAACCTTCACAGAGCGGCCGGCAGTGACCGCCCAGAAACCCCTCGAACTGCTACAGATGGCGCCCAATGCCACGAACTTCGCCCACAAAATCGGTATAGAATTTCAAAATACATTTTAAAGTTTAAAGGGTGGAAACGGTAGGGGCTCGCTCCCCCTCCACCACTGATGAATCCTGTCTCTGTGTTGCCGGGGGGGGTTGAGACGTTTTGAACAGTGGTGCCGGCTCCGCGGAGCGCCCGGCGATTGAACTGTGCCCTGTGACCCGGGGGGACCGAGGGCCGGGGGAGCTGCAGGCAGCCCGTGTGCCATCGACGCGGCAGCGGTGGCTGCGAGGCGCCAGTGAGGTGCTGGGACCGCAGCCTGGTGCGGACTTGGGACGGTGGCGTAGACTGCACGCCACACACGTGTATCCAGCACGGAAGACCGGCATTTCCAAAGTGCCCGCCACGTCTCCGGAGTGGGCGGGCTCTGGCGCTGCCCCGGGGGCCGCGCGCCGCCGCCGCTGGACAGGGAGAGCCGAGCGCAGAGAGCTGCCGCGACCTCTGCCTGCCTCCACCGAGCCCAGCCCCACTCCCGCC